>NC_090275.1:11474545-11777575 GCF_040414725.1 Anabrus simplex | reverse complement strand
CAAAAGAGATTAAACATACAAATATAACAAAAATTATAGTTGTTGGCACTATCATAGTACCATCAGGAATACCAATACAAGCATAAAATGTTGCTCAGTGACTGAAATATTAGTCCGTAACAGGCTTTATAAATTCATTCAGAAATATGGTAGATCTTACATCTTGAGTCTGTATAAATATATCGGGAGAAGGGGGGGGGGGGGGGCTTTTGGCTCATCCCATGGATGTGTAATTGTAAATAACAGGCATATTTGATTGAATGGAAACATGCCAGTGACATCAATACCTAACAGAGCTGTTCAGCGGATGCCATGCCCATTTCTGCTGTGTGCAGACTGGCAAACAAAGCATTATTAAAGTGATAAATTGTTTGAATTCAACGAAATAACTTTGTGAGAAGAAAGAAGAAATTCAATCCTTTCAGTTTGTCTATTATTATTTATTATTATTTACATATTTTACACCCACATTGGAGCACTGAAATCAATACATTTGAGTTAATTTCTTCTTTTTCTTCTCCCAGAACTTTCTCATCCTCTCCGACCTGGAAGTCCTTTGTGTGTCCGTTTTTAGTTTGAGACTTATGCTTTTGTTCTTCAGAATCCTCTTCTCTTTTCTGTCTTTGATTTGTATCCGAGTTATACCCAATTCTTCCAAATCCTCCTGAACTTCTTTGAACCAATTATTATTGATTTTATTCTTCAAAAAGTAATCGAATAGTTGTTTCAATATCCTGGTGTCTGGTAATCTTGATATGTGACAGAAAAAGGAAATTCTTCTTTTACGCATTGTAGATATTATTGATTCACATTCACGATAGACAATGTTGTTAGGCAACAATCTCCACTGTCCATCAACTTGGTGTTTTTTATTAATAATTGTTCTAAGAATTCTTCTCTCAGTTTTCTGTAATTTGTCTGTTGTAGATTTTACATTTAATTTGAATAAAGTTTCACTAGCGTACATTGCCTCTGGTTTAACTATGAAATTATAGTGTTTCAGCTTAGCGTTTATCGAAAGAGTTTTTATTATATAGGTTGGCCAGGTAAGTCTTTGTGCTTGTTTAAATTTAGTTGTTCTGTGTTCTATTGCTTCTTTTTCATTTGTGTTCCATGTTATTATTTCACCAAGATATTTGAATTTCTGAACAATTTTAATCTCTTTATTACTGTTCAGTTGAATAACTGGTAAATCAACTTTAAAAGTTGGCATCATTTCTGTTTTTACAAATGAAATTTGTAATCCCATTTTTTAGCTAGAATTTCTAGTTGTTCAGTTTGAAATAGAGCCTCTTCTATTGTATTTGCAAGTAATGCTAAATTGTCTGCAAAAGCAAGGCAGTTGAGTTTAATATTTCTACCGATCTTGATAGTTGGTTGGCATTTCTTGTTCCATTCACGCATAACCTTCTCCAATGCATAATTAAATAACAGTGGTGAGAGTCCGTCTCCTTGTCAAAGTCCAGTTCTTATAGTGAATGATTCTGATAATTCACCTCTAAATTTAACATTTGCCTTCGTATTTTTAAAAGTCATACTAATGAGGTTAACAAGTTTTTGGTGTAAGCCAAATTCTTTAAGGCTTTTTAATAATGATTCACGATGAATACTGTCGTATGCTTTTTTTAAATCTACAAACGTGATGACTAGACCCTTACTTCGAACTCTTTGGTGCTTCATTATCAATTTTAAACTAATGATTTGATCTGGACAGCTTCTACCTGGTTGAAATCCTCCCTGATATTCTCCAAGTTCTTGGTCGAGTTGTTCTTGGATTCGTGTGTATATAATCTTGTATGTAATATCAAGCAAGGATATCCCCCGATAATTATTTGGACCGGAGCGATCACCTTTCTTATGCAGCGGGTGGATTATCGCTGTATTCCATTCCTCGGGAAGCTTCTCCGTGTTCCAAATATCAATGATGTATTTATGTAGGTTTTGAATAGTCTGATAATTAGCATTCTTCCATATTTCTGCTACTATTTGATTCTCTCCTGCTGCTTTGTAGTTTTTAAGTGTATTGCTGTTTTCACTTCATTGTCTTTTTTAAAAAAATGGCAAAAATGACCAAAATATCGATTTTTATCTCTGGAGTGTCGCCTTAAATGTTTTCATCCTAAGTCTTTCAGTTACTGAACTCCTATTGAAGAGTTACTATCAAAAGGAAGGGGAATGTTTTATGGCTAGCAATGATATAGACTTTTATCATGTCAAAGTACTCCTAAAGTCTTGAAGTTGCAGACTTCTTCTTTGAGTAATTGGTCTGTATTGCTGGCTTTTCTAAGAGGATTTCCATTGTTTTACGTGTTGGTATTTCAGTGTGAGTGTCATGTGTGTGAAAGGTAATCTAAGCAGTGTGAGCACAATATGAAAATATCCAGTTTCTCATCGAGCTGAATATAAGCAATGGTGATGTTTTGATCTTTCAGTTTGAGGCTTTGCATTTAAATTCAAGGTTTTCTACTTAAAACAGAGATGGAAAACTAATAAATTACAATATCAAGTTATCTTTTTTCATATGAAAACATAATCAAGGGAAAATTCATACTTTCTATAATGCCCAGTAGTTTTTGTCTTAATATTGTAGGCATACTGGAGTGTGTGAGCTGACCTCATAAAGAGTCTATGACATATTTTCCGTACCTCTGTTTGTTAAAAGATTGAAAGCGTTAGTAATTTATAATCTTACTTGTTAAAATAGTAACTAAAATGGATGATCCTTCATTGCATCACATGATTTTAAATGGCAACTTGTCATGATCCAAACAATTTGTTAAAATTCACTGTTTTGTGAAGTTGCATAAACTAGTGGTTTTAAGTTATTTATTAACTTATATGTTTAACATTTTATTATATGGAGAGATTGATTGAATTAAGGCCATCAGCAGAAAGGTTTTGCTGAAAAATGTCACCAAATATAGTCATTTATTTATTGTATGGCATATATATATGGAAATAATTTCAATTTAAGATCTCAATTAATTACTAGTATTTACTGTGTTATCCCGAGGTAAAGAAAGATATTAGGATTTTAGAGCAAATTATTTCACTGTATGTGAGCACTGTATTCACAATTTGGTGAATGTTTTCTTCACCTCATACCTTTTGACTTACTCAGATCTTTTGAGGATGGTCAAATTCACTTTTTTGTGATGGATGACTCTTCAAAGTAAATTAGGGTACAAACTATCTTCATTCATGTAATTACCTTTAAAGGAGGTCGAAGTTCATAGGCAAGTATAGTATCTACGTAGTAGAGGAAAACAGAACACACTTCTATTCCTGCTCAACCCACCTGACTCGCAAGTACAGCGGGTTTCTACTGCCATTGTTAACAAAATTCCCACTCGCACACCCAATGTGTATGAAACATAATTGGGGGGATGTGGAGTATGGTTTAGTCTCACATAGTAGGTTACATCCAAGTAACATAATAATAACTAGAGAAGAATAGAAACCCTTACAAGTATAGTCTGAAAGAAATGTAAGGTATTAACAGTATGGCTATAAAGTTTAAAACAAATAATAGTGGCACATGTTTCCTTTACAAAGGACTGAACACTGTTTCCAAATAGGAAGTAAGGAATATGCTGATATCTTGTGTGCGAGTACATCATTAATTTATAAGTTAGGGAGTACACCAAAGTCATCACTTTAATGTAATCGAAGATTACAACCCAATAAGCTCAGATACTTCGGGAAAAGCTGCAGATATTGTTAGAAGGAACTATTGGAAGAGCTTCATTAAACAAGCCTAGGAAACAGATAATTTCTTCCAAGGAGGCTCGTTTAAATGCAGTTCCTTTTCTTACACATGGGCTGTTCTCTTTTTCGTTGGACAGCATTGTTGCGCTGATGCAGGTTTTCTTTGGCTGTTAACAAATGTATGAATATCAAATTGAAGCGAACATTCATAGAGGAGGGAATATTATATCTGATGGACCATTCCATTCTTCCTCACATAAGTAGCAGTCGGAGTCTCTACAGCTATGGGACTCATTCAATTTGTCATGTCAGAGCAGTCTTGAATATAATGCAGGTATGTCTACTGGCTGGGGGTTTCATTGGCGAACGAAGACATTGCGTATGAGTGCCGACTCGTCCATCCGTAGTATTTATGTATAGTGAAGGAATATGGGAGTCCTTCATTGACCTTAATGTTAAGGGATATAATCAATCTCTCTCTTTCTCTATGGATTGTGAGTTTTGGGGATATTTCTTTGTGTCCGTTGCCAACCTTCGTAGTCTTCTGCCAAGCCAGTTGCTTGTGGAAGGGACATTTTGATCGTGCCTTTTATGCAGTTTATCCTAGATGTGGTAGCTCTTCCATATTCCCTCTTCCTGGGCACATTTCCTAATGTTATGTGCCTTTTGAGACTCCCTTTTGTCACTTTGCATGATGTGACGAAAGAATCGGTGAATCCTTTGCTCACACACTGCTGGAAAAGGTGCTGATATTCAGCTCATCCAGGATGGACTCTGTGCAAAATGTTGTCCATTGTATCCAAACCATTCTTCTCCTTGCGTGATGTTTCAAAGGAGCCGATCTTTCTAAAATCTCCAGCTCGCAAGGTCCAGGTTTCAGCACAGTAGATGAAGATTGAGGTTACTAGCATCTGGACTAGACTTATTTTAAGATTTACTGAAATGAAGTGATCCTTACAAATATGAGACAGTTGAATCATGATGTTCTTGGTCATGGCAATCCTCTTCCTAATCTCTGTATCACAGCTGTTAGTGTTATTTATTATTGTTCCAAGGTGTAAAATATGAGGGACAATTTTCATTTCTCTGGAGGTAATCTTCTTTTTCTTCAGCATTTTCCCCTCCTGCTGGCAGGGTCTGCTATATGGATTAGTCGTCTCCATTTAGTTCTGTCCTGATCCATGTCAGGGTGGAGATTGACACTCTTCAGATCTTTATGAAGGGTATGGGCCCATTGTGGTTTGGTCGTCCTTTTGGTTTCCTACTGGTGACTTCTAACACGTAACCCGTCTTTGCAGTAGTGTCGGCGCCTGCCCTTGGTACATGTCCAAACCATAATAGATGACGCTCGCACATTTTTTCCTTGAATCGGTGCAACGCCCAATCTCTCTCTGATGGATTCGTTGTAGGTGCAATCCAGTTTAAAGACGCCAGCTGTCCAGCTCAGCATCTTAGTCTCCATGACGTCCAGTCGACGCTCTATCTCATTCGTAGTCGGCCATTTGCAACTATACAGTGCAACAGGTCGGATGACAATAGGATAGATTTTTAATTTGAGATTATCTTTCATCCTCCAGTTGTTCTCCATTTCATCCAGGCTGTGGATATCCCTGCATTGACCCCTCTGACAAGTCAGCCATCATCAGTGATCTTTGAGCCAAGGTGTGACTCTTGTCACTCACGGCAGGTCCTCACAGTCTAACTGAATGGTTCCGATTGCTTTTGGATCTGACATCATATATTCAACCTTCTTTTTATTTAGGCACACGCTGTCTTGCCCCAGCTGATCGCTCCATTCTTGGGTTTTGCATTGCAGATCAACCTGGGTCTCTGGAGGCGATGATTTCAGTTAACTTGTTGGTCATATCAGCTCTCATTACTTTGGTCTTTTAGGTGTTCATCTGCAAGCTCACTGTGATAATCTTCATTTCTGACATGGTCTTAATCATCCACAGCGATGAGTACTGTATTGTCTGCATATTGGATATATGAAATTTTTCTTCCTCCAACAAGAAATTCATAATTGCATCCATCCATCCATCCATAGCAGCTCTCATGATATATTCGTCATATATATTGAAGAACACTGGTGGCAGTATATAGCCTTGATGTACTCCCTAACAGCTTCTGTGTTCGATTCATAGACACATTTTATCAGCCAGGCAAAATGTTTTGAAACTCCCATTTCCAATAATATTTGCTACAGAATTCTCCACTGAACAGTCAAATGCTTTCCTATAATCTTAGAAAGCAGATTATCATAGGAAGCTGTAATTATCTGTTCTTTTCTGTTAGCTGTTGGATGTTACGCTGCTGTTTTCTTCTGCCTTTCCCTGTAACAAAGTCAGTTTGTTCTGGGGGAATCTGCGAAGCTATAGCTCATTCCACCTTAAGAAAACAGTATTGATCTTATAGACCTACAAGGAGTGAACATACCCCCTCTGAGACACCCATAATACCTCCTGATTTAGGGATATTATACTGTACTTTATCTATAATCAAAGATAGAAACAGTGAGGCATTTTTGCTCGTGAGTTATTAAAATAACTATATAACATTTTCTTTTTCATAAATATATTCGTAGGGAGGAAGCATAATGACTGGAACAGCCATCTCTTTGTTGCCTTCCTTAATTTTCCATCTGCATTGGTCTGGTACAAACATCGTGTAGTCCCTCACTGTGAACCGCCGGCAGCTCACTTCTGTAGTGAAGTCATCTACAGTATTTATTTGTTGCGCGTGTCTTTTATTTGTCCTTGGTTTTGTTATTTTGCTGTTCTTTCCTAAGTGCATTTTAATTTTATCACCATTTAATTTTCCCTAATGTTTTTGTGAGCGATACAACAGCACAGTAGTGCTCCGCGTTGCCTGGGGAAATTTACTAAACGCAATTAAATGCGTCCCTCACCCCTCGAGCCCATAAAAATGTTATTTTTTCCGTTTTCTCTCCCAATTAGCCTTACACTTAAATGCTGAGAGTTTTTTGTGCCATAGTTACCTCTCATTCTGCACAAACCAAAAATATCCCCTGTAAACCCCCATCCCCTTTAGTTCATAAAAATAATATGTAGCTTAGTTTCTTCCACGTTTTACTTTGAAATTAAATACTGAATTTCACAAATTTATGTGCCGCTGTTTGGCAACCCTGTTGTCATAAGAGCAATACTGTTTTCTTAACATGGAATGAACTATAGGTAGTATTGAAACTTCTCAAGACATGTAACATGATCTTGCTGGCATGTGAGATAAGAGATAAAATCCTGTAGTTCATTGTGGAGCCCATTTAATGAGAGGGATAAAGATTAATGTAACACAATTGGATGCTGTTTCTCCTTATTTTCTTACAAATGTGTCTGAATAATCTGGACATCTGAGGTAAACTATTGTAACTGCAAAAACTACAATTTTCAGGTATGTGACTTCTTTTGGCCGTGTCCTCTTATGGGTACACTATTATATGTGTATGTTTTGCAGGAATGAAGATAAGCTATACGATACTATCTCGTATGTGCAAGGAGGTAAGTGATCATACAACAGTTCACCCTTACGCCATCTGCCACACTCCTTATTGTATTAGCTCTTACAAAAGCTTACCATCGTCAGAACTGTCAATTCGACTTGCCTTAAAAGTAGCAAAATATGCACCTTACCAGCTTCTTTTGGTTCTCCTGTAAAGTAAGTGAATTATCATGATAGTTCACCTCTGACATCCAGAATTTTAGCACCAATATAATTTGTCACCTTCAGTAATTCAGCTGTAATGTCTGAAACAGCTGCTTTGTCTTCAGTGAGGCAATTGCTTTTCTATCTCTTGAGGAAAGATGTGGTTTGTTCTCAAAGTTGCTGTGTTCAGTCTTCATTGGCTGTTCCTTGAACAACTCGCAGAACTGCTTCCATCCACTCAGGGCAACCTCATATCATGGATCTTTTCACCATTGGTATCTTCTATGGGCCACACTCAAGGTTTGTACTTCCTTGGCGGTAGTGCAGTAAGGTCTAATAATGTGTCTAAACTCATTGTTAGTGGATGCTTGTCCAACATTAACATTGAAATTCCCAAGAATCATTGTTATTTCCATGCTTAGAATGTTTCTCATAGCATTATCCAATTCTCTTTAGAATTTTTCCGATATCATCTTCGCTGGCAGCAGATGTTGAGACATACACTTATATGAATCTTACATGGTGATGCCTTCAGTGTTACATGGATAGTCTTGTCAATAATGCATGAACAACCATCTCTAGATTTGCGGGATGTCTCCAGGTGTTAGCTGATTGTGAGACAAATCCATTTTCATATTAGCTGTATCCATCAAAGATTCCCTTGAGAAGTTAGTGTGGTAGTTTTCCATTGCTTTCCTCATCAGAGTATCGTGACTGTTGATATTGGCACAACGATGCCCAGCGTAATCCCATGATGGGCCAGTACAAAGTCAATCTTTATATGCCTTTCCCTGGTTCTGATACGTACTGCTGCCCTGCACTAGAGATGGATTTCACTGGTATTTGCCCCAGTGAGGGACTACCTCCTCACCTACAAGAGTTAGATATGTGATATTCAAAGGTTTTGTTGTGTATCCTTGAAATCTCCCCTTTCTACCTCAGTTATTTGGAAAGGGTGTGTAAGTATACATTTAAATGCTCATACCTGTTTTTTCATACAAAGGGAATTATACTTCGGGACAGAATTGACGGCCTCAATTCTTGGAAGACGGCAATCAATCTCGCCCTGTACGCTGGTGAGTTAAAGAGTTCTAAGTGATCCTTGTTTGGTGTGGAGAGGTTGCCAAACTACTTTCTTCCTCATTCTTTTCAGTCTTTAACCTTTCTTCATGTGGAGTGCAGTAAACATAGTAAATTCTATAAGCCATTAATAAACACCGGTCTGCCACTGGAGAGTAGTGGTGTGGGGCAAGGTAATCATATTGTCCCCAAGTATACATTATTTCTAATTTTAGAATGGTGATGTAATTATTATACACTCACCAGCACATAAAACTTAAGTCTTCGATTCGTAAAAGCACCAAGATTTATTTAAAATTCCAGTCACTTTTACAACTAATCTACTTTTTTGATCAATATTGGGGTATGGACATCTGTAGATGTGACATTGAAAAAGAACAATTCCTTCTAAACAATTTGATCTAATGAAGCTAGAGATATGGAAGAAACACGTATGGATTTACACTTCAAGCAAATTTTGAGGAAGCTAATGAGGTTAATTCACCTTTATTTTGGTTTTAAACACTTCACGGACTTCTTTTCTCATCCCCGGAAGCGAGTTTTGCCTCCTTTTTCACAAATCAAGGCATTGAACCCTTTAGGCACGCTCGTAATACTGCAGTGTCCTTGAGGAATCATCTCCCATTCTTTAAGGGGTGTCCTGTAGGGTATCCAGATAGTGCTAAAGTTGGAGCTTCAAGCATGCTAAACCGTAACACGAATCGCCGCTTCATCCAAGAACTGTTGCACAACATGTGAGCGTGCATTGTTTTGCATTAGTGTGAGAAACCATTACCAACAAATGGAGTGATAGACTCCCATGCTTCACGGAGACCAAATCCTCGCAATCATATTGATTCCTGTCCATGTCATTAGAGAGCCACTCTGAAAATGCATCCGGGGTGAGTGTGTGACACGTCTTTGGTTCTTAATTAAACTTCATAATTTATGGAGTTTTACCCTGTTAGGTACTGTTTTAAAATAATGTATGATTACAGTAATACTAACCAGCCCTTTAGTTGACTGGATGCTCACAAGCATTGGAATTTGTGATATATCCTCCTTTCCCTTTCTTATTAGCTTTTTGAAAAGCTTACATGAGCTTTGATCGAACCCACAATCTTCAGCATCAAAGGTAGGTAGGAAAGTAAGTCTCTGGCATCATTACAAACTGAAAGCCTGTAGGATCATGACAAAAACTGAAGTTCTGAGTAATCATTCATCAGAGTGAGATGAAAGGCCACTTACAGACAATGGAGAGTCTTTCTTGGTGGTAAAGAGAAGTAGTAGATACTTTACAAAACTGCTCTTCCATATTTTGCTGTTCCAAGAGTATCGCAGGAAAATTAACTTATGACCAGTGAAAAGCCGGTAGTCAAAATCTCAAGATGGTCACAATTCCTCTCGGCTCAAAGTGAATAGTGCTGTGCACGTGTGTGAATCACATGTTGCAGACATTTCTCTCTCCGGCTGTTTTAAGGGATCTCATTTTCTCTTACTCTCTCATAACACATGCTCAAATCTTGCCATCAGAGTACTGTATATTAGATCTTTGTTCATATTAACATAACTGCTAATTTGGAAATTGAGTTGTATTTCCTTGGTTTTGCTCTTATATATATATATATATATATATATATATCAATAAGATTTCTCTAACAATGAAATTATGACTATTTATTCACACAAAATGAACTAAAAAGGGCAGAACGTATTTTAAGTTGCAAATGTACTTTCTCTTCAAATGATGAGTCAAGCCCAATATATTTTAGATTTCAGAACTAATACACTGGGAATAAATATCACATTGCACTTTTCTGGGACTTCTTTGAAATATTCCCAGGCTCATAAACTTATCTTTTTAGTCATAAATGTGCACTAGAAATATTACATTCCATGAATTATGAGCAGAATAGTGCAGATCTTTTCATCTACACTTGATCAAAGGCTCAGGTTCAAATGAAAAGACTGATTCTGCTGTGTGCGTTGTGTGTTGACTGGGGTAAGTCAGACCTTCTATGCCATTCGAAGTGAGTGGAAGGCCAAATCACCTCCTGACTCGTCTTGTTGGCCGAGACGTCGCAGCACGTTATCGCTCTCTGTGTAGTGCATGCTTGGTCTTGAGATACTCATAAGACGTGTCTCCTGCAACACATCGAGAAGTTCTAGTTTTCCATCCCTAACATGAAGATGGTTTTGAATAAATTTATATTCAACTGCTGTGTATTAATATCTGTGTAAATACCTAGATAAATGCCTAATACTTTCATGATATATTAATTTGTTGTATCCCTGTTCACCACAGAATTTTGACCTAGTGAGTTGGCATGTGGTTAGGGTCGCATAGCTGTGAGCTTGTATTCGGGAGTTGGTGGGTTTGATTCCACTGTGGTTTCCCATTTTCAAATCAAGCAAATGCTGGGGCTATACCTTACTTAAGGCCGCAGCTGCTTCCTTCCCAATCCTAGCCCTTTTCCCATATTTGTGGTGCCGAAAACCTTCCATGTGTTAGTACTGCGTTAAACCACTAACAAAAACAAAAAAAGAGCAGGCAGAACTTTAAAAGTTCTTTATACTTCTCAGACTATTGTCAAAATTGTCTAAACTAGGCCAGTGACTAATATTGGCAACGATAACTCAATCAGTTCTGTGACAACTCCCCTGGCCCTCTGTAATAAGTGAGATAAATTGTAATATTAAGGACCTGAGGATGCTTGCAAACAAAGGAATACACTTTACAAAGGAAATTTAATATGTCCTCCTTTTCAATAAATACATACATATCTTCATCTTTAGATAGAGTAATATTGGTCATACATGTTTCAGCTTATTTGAGCCATCTTCAGTGACGAAAGTTTAAAATTTACATAATTGATGCTAAAAGAATATGTTAAAATACAATGAAAAAAAGAATTAAAAACAAGTGAGACATAATGAAATTAAAACAATAAGTAATTATAACAAGGTTGTGGACCTCTTAGTCTAAATGTACAGTATATTGCAATTAAAAACAAGGACGAATACACTGTGTTAAAAATTTAAAAAACAGTCTGTTTTCATTGAGTCACAATCCTGAGTAATCAAGAAAGTTGAGGTAACTACATTTGTGAAGAGAACACATGCCAGGTAAAACGTGAGTGACTCATAGTGGAAACTGCCAATGTAGTTCAAATCTGTAATGAAAAAATTGAATGTGTATAAGAAAGTTGGGCTAATGAGTGAAAAAATAAGCGTGAAGAAAACTTTAAACTTACTTATTGAATAGTTGCTCTCTCGAACGGCCTGACCTCAATTTGGTGGTCTCTTTTCTCACCGGTAGTGTCTGTTGCAGGCTCAGCTGTGTTTGCGAGGATGGGAGGAGAGAAGTGAAGGAAGGTGCTGAACTGGTGGGGGAGGGAGGAGTGGTGGTGAGATGGAGGTGGAATTTGTTTTTATTATAGAAGTGCTGACAAATATATGGAATGAATGTTTCAAGTAGAATGTTCTTTTTTTTTTCCGTTGATTTCATTTAAATTATGAGAGGGGTTCCTAAATTGATCTATATCGATGTAGATCTCGAGAATGTTGAGCAAAGTGCCTTTTTACTCATAATGCAAGATCTTTATCTGTTATAGTATATTTGTGACTGGATTCTTTATGATGTTCACTCATAGCTGAAAACGAATTATATTTGAGTGTGATGCAATGTTCGGCGTATCTTATGAAAAAATTGCAGCCTGTTTGACCAACATAGCTAGAATTACAGGATTGGCACTCTAATTTGTAAACTCCCGAGTTCAAGTATCTATTGTTATTGTTGACTTTGTGGTGATTGAACATAAGTCTGGTGTTGGTGTGGAAGGTTCTAAACGCTATTTTTATGTTGTGTTTTTTAAGGACATTAGAAATTTCGTAAATGCTACTACTATTGAATGTGAAAGTAAAAAACTTCTCTTTAGGAACTGAGTCTTTTTCTAAGGTTGTCTTAGGTCTGCTTTTATATCTATTCTGTATGCAATACCTGAAGTATTATACGCATAAAAAACCCCGATCATTGGAGGCAGATCACTAACTAAAGATTTAGAAAAACAAGAAAGGAAAATCTTTGGTTCAGTATGCATAGAAGTAGTATGGATGAAAAGGAGGTCTGAATTATACCAGCATTCTCAGAAAATATCAGACGTTATTCAAAAAAGATGACTGATATTTATGTCCATATTCGAAGATTGGACAGTGAAAGACTTACTAAAAGGATGTTAAATATCCTTCCTTGCTATAAATCAAGAATACTTGGTTAATCAAAATTGAAAAAACCTGCAAGAAATCAGCATAACAGGCAAAATTGTATGGGACAGGCCTAGCTTTAAAACAGCAGTGAACAAACATCATTTTGCTGAGAAACCCAAGATGAGAACCAACAATGCATGGACAGAAGAACAGAAGAAAAAGCAAATTCATGTAATAAATGATGTCAGTCACGCTCCTTATTTGGGCACCACATTGTGAAGAAAAGGGGGAAAAAAAAGTTATTTAGTTTGTGAGATACATTTCAGAAACCTACAGAGAGAACCAAAAGTATTTGGACACCGCAAACTTCTTAGGTCATTTACTCGTAGAGTGACTTCTTTTTTCTTGGTAGTTGCTTTACGTTGCACTGACACAGATAGGTCTTATGGCGAGGATGGGATAGGAAAGGCCTAGGAGTTGGAAGGAAGCGGCCGTGGCCTTAATTAAGGTACAGCCCCAGCATTGGCCTGGTGTGAAAATGGGAAACCACGTAAAACCATCTTCAGGGCTGCCGACAGTGGGATTTGAACCCACTATCTCCCGGATGCAAGCTCACAACCGCGCGCCACTAACCGCATGGCCACCTCACCCGGTAAAGTGACATAATACATATGTAGGCTTGAATACACAATCACACAAAATATCGGGCGCTTATACTACATGAAGCACTGGGGAGAGGAAAAAAAAACCATAAATAACAATCATTAGAAACAACAGGTAAATAAATATAAAGGTTCTTTCCTCACACGTCAAAAATATTCGGACACTGAGTTCTCCAGTCAGATAAACACACACTTTATCCTACAACATCGTTATTTCAGTACTCTGTTGGATATTCTTTAGCTTTTATCATCACTTTCAGTCTGCGTTGCCTGGGTTTCAATGTGCAGTTACTTTACAAGTAATCATTATCATTATGAGTCCGTATTGAAATTCAATGTACTTCTTAAAATTACAAATTATTTATTTGATCAACCACCTATTCAATACATAAAAGTCTTTATAATTAGGATTTAAACTATTGTAACAAAGATTAAATCGTAATTGTAACTATTGTAACGAGGATTAAATCCTAATTGTAATGATTTTTATGTATTGAATAGGTGGTTGATCAAATAAATAATTTGTAACGTGCAGTTACTGTCGGGGGTATTAGTTCCCGTTCTCGCCAGCAAAGCATATTTGAGATCATCTTTGTTTTTAATATCTCTTTTATGTTCTTCAAAAAGGTTCTATATATGCTCAATGGGATTAATATCAGGCGACTGGGGTGGAGTGTGAGGAATTGTTTGACATTATGAGCAGTTTGCTTCCGGTCATTATCTTGCATGAAGATCCAGTCATCAGTCATGCACATTTTTTCCGCATTGGATGGTTGTCCTTGTTTAAGGATGTTGGTACACTCTATGGAAAATTACACCATTAATAACGTGCAGCTACCCCACACAGAGCGTATTCATGCAGACCCACACACATACAGATCTACCTCCTCCTTCTTGTTTGGGCCTACTGAGGACCACGGGGCTCGTTTCGACTTCTTGTATGGAAATTCTGTTTTTTCTTCGCCCAGAAAGCTTTCATCTTCTGGCTGTGTCCTTGTTTCCTTTCCTCGGTCCACTTCGGTCGGGTGGTGCTTGTACTCTGTCTGCTGGTGAGAGACTCTGGAAAGACACCTTGAAAGGTCAACTGCCGGAATAATACACGATCCTGTATGGTTTGTTCTGAAATCCCCAGCTGTTCTAAGTCGGACTTCGCTGTGGTGATCCGTTTATTTTTGGACACTTTCCCTCTGCCTGTAGTGGTAAAGATCTTGCTGGTAAGTCTGTAAGTACTCATACGAGTCAAATGCCCATAGAAAGTCAATCGCCTCTTCCTCATGGATGTAACTATGTCTTCTTGATGGTCATAGATCTCTTTGTTGTGCCTTATCCTGTAAGTACCATCCTCTTCTCTTATTGGTCCTAAAATCCTCCTTAGTATTTTTCGTTCCTTGAGCTGTAGCTTCCTCAGTGGACCTTTTCTGTTCATCAGAAGACACTCAGAGGCGTACAGTACGGACGGTCTTACTGCTGAATTGTAATGTTCGAGTTTAAGGTTCTTAGAGAGGCACTTGGATAGATGCTCTTAACAGGTATGGTAGATCCTTTCCAACTTGGTGCATCTGGTGTCTATTGCTAATGTCTTATTCTCGGTTGCTAAAATCCACTCCCCTAGGTACTTCACTGCAGGAACCTTATGAATGATGGTGTTTTCCAATGGCATAGTAGGTGGGACTCCCTTTATGTTAGTCATGAACTCATTCTTTATATTGACCCTCAAGCCAGTTTTAGCTGCTATGGTATAGAGGCTCTGTAGCTGGTGAGTAGCTTCTTCTATGTTGTTGGCTAATAAGGTAAGGTCGTCGGCAAAGGCCAGGCAAGGTACACTGAGATTATCTTTCTTGTAGCCAATTTTCAGTCCACTTTCTGGAGGTAATGTGGCAGTCCATTCCCTGATAATCTTCTCTAGAACTCATTTAAAGAGAATGCAAGAAATTCCATCACCTTGTCTAACTCCCGTTTGGATAGAGAAACTCTCTGAAAGCTCACCTCTAAACTTTACTTTGTAGGTGGTGTTCTTTAGCATAGCCTGGATTAGTCTGGTGGTCTTCTCATCCAGGCCTAATTCCCATAAGGTGGAGAAGAGGGTCTGCCTATCTATTGAATCATACGCCTTCTGGAAGTCCACTAGTATGACTAACCAATGGTGTCCGCCACGATTCTTGTACCTCAGGATTGTCTTGAGGTTCTGTATCTGCTCTGTGCAAGATCTATTTGCGCGAAGACCGGCTTGATATTCACCTAATTAGGAATCCAGTTGACTGACCACTCTGGTTTGCAGGGCTTTAGAAAAGATCTTGTTCGTAACCGATATTAGAGGGATGCCTCTGTAGTTGTCGAGGTCTATCTTGCTACCTTTCTTGTGTAGAGGATGGATCACCGCTGAGGTCCATTCCTCAGGTAAAGTCTCCGTTGCCCAAATATACTCTATGATCTGATGGATGCTTTGTATGGATTGTTCGTCAGCATGTTTCCACATCTCCGCTGCTATACAGTCTTCATCTGAGGCCTTGTTGTTCTTTAGGCTCTTGATAATCTCCCTTATTTCTTCAATGTTTGGTGGTGTGGAGTCTCGATTTCTGGAAAGAGGCTCAGAGAATGCGAGTCTCTCTTTAGGTTCCTCTGCATTGAGGAGCTGTTTGAAATACCCTGCAAGAGTATTGGTACAATCCTTGTTGTTGTACTGAAGCTTCCCATCAGGTCCACGAAGATGAAGGGTGGGAGCTGTGTACTTCGTTGTCTGTTTTCTGAGTTCCCTGTAGAAATCTCTTGAGATGTGCCTCTTGTGAAGTCCTCTTCCGCCTGTTGTAGTAGGGCCTTGTTATGGTTCCTCTTAGCCTGTCGTACTATACTGGTAGTTATCTTCCTTTGAGTAAGGAAGGCCTGGTAGTTAGCCTCATTTTTGCATTGGTTCCACATGACCCAGGCTCTGCGTCTATCTTCTATAGCATGGTCACATGTAGTGGTCCACCATGTATATTTTCCTTTGTTGGATGAGGCAGGCATGGTCTTCTGAGCAGCACCTAGTAGAGCTTTTTGTAGGTTGGGCCACCCTTGCTTCTGTGTGTTTTATTTCAGAGTGACTTTGAAATCACAGTCTTCATCACTCAGTCGGAGGATGTTGAACTTCGGTATTTTAGCCTTTCTGCCTACATTCAGTGGCCTCCTCAGTGGTTGTAGGATGGTTTTTACCAGAGATAGGTGATGGTCCGAGTCTAAGTTAGCACCCCTTAGCACCTTGACATTCTGAATCTCACAGATTTACCTCCATGTTTAACGGTTAGAAAGATGTTCTGAGGCTCTAGTTCAGTGTTGACCGGGCGAGTTGGCCGTGCACGTAGAGGCGCGCGGCTGTGAGCTTGCATCCGGGAGATAGTAGGTTCGAATCCCACTATCGGCAGCCCTGAAAATGGTTTTCCGTGGTTTCCCATTTTCACACCAGGCAAATGCTGGGGCTGTACCTTAATTAAGGCCACGGCCGCTTCCTTCCAACTCCTAGGCCTTTCCTATCCCATCGTCGCCATAAGACCTATCTGTGTCGGCGCGACGTAAAGCCCCTAGCAAAAAAAAAAAGTTCAGTGTTGGGTTTCCTCCACACCTTCAGCCTTCTAGCAAAACTAAACATGTTGAATATACTCTCATCAGTCCATATCACCTTTTTTTTTCTTTCCAAAATTGCAGTCACTTTGTCCTGTTCATTTCATTCACCCAGAACTTCTTCTGACTGACTAGACCCTGGTACCGCACTGTGCTCACAGAAACTGTGACATCTATTTTGTATAGTTCATCTGGAATCTTTGGAGCACTCAGACAGGTTTTTCTTGATATGTCTGTGGATAACAAGCTTATTTGTGGTCGTCCCGTTCTTGGCCTGTTCTGGGTGGATTTGTCCCTGCTGATTTTGACTATTACATCGTAAACAGTTGAATGAAGTCTTTGAACAATTCAGTTTATCTCTTGCAATGATTTTAATTGATTATGTAGCCTTGTAAAAAATTTCCTGTGTTATCTCCTTACCTTTGCGAATCGTTCTATATTTCCTTGTTCCTGCTGTGATTTCACTGTTGTTCACCTGCTGCAATCTGTCACACCGTCTTCTCCTGAGACTCGATATGGTTCTGAAACACAACACACATTTGTTTCTCTTTTACAGTACGTGTCCGAATACTTTTGGAGCATAGAAATGGGCCACATGAAAGAAACTCCTAAACCAGTCCCGCTTGTTTTTTGGAAGTAAGCTCACTAGTAATACACGTGACATGCCCAATTTGACCTTGTACCCATAGGAGTAGAAATATTACCTTTTACGTCGAAAATGCTGAAGTGTCTGAATACTTTTGATTCTTACTGTAATTTTTCCTAAGTGTTGCATTATTTCTTTGGTCGTAGAAACTAAGATGTACATGCAGGTTGAGCTTATTAATGACTTTTCTAGCTGGCTCTGTCTTCTTGGGGTGGTGAATTTGGCTCTTATTCAGAAGCACTGGGTTTGATTCCTGGCCAGGTCAGGGATTTTTACCTGCATCTGAGGGCTGGTTCAAGGTCCATACAGCCTACATGATTACAATTGAGGAGCTATATGATGGTGAGATAGCGGCCCCGGTCTAGAAAGCCAAGAATAACAGCCGAGAGGATCCATCGTGCTGACCCCATGACACCTCGTAATCTGTAAGCCTTCGGGCTGAGCTGCGGTCGCGTGGTAGTCCATGGTCCTTCGGGGCTGTTGCACCATGGGGTTTGGTTTTTTTTTTTTTTTTTTTCCTTTTTTCAATATTGAACACTTTTTTGAGTCATCTTCACAGTAATGCTTGCCTTGACTACTTAACAGACTGATACGAAATCTACAATCCACTAAAAACAAGCGTTTGAAAATAAGCTTTACATTGTTGTCAGCAGTCCTCAAATACGTAACAAACAAAAATCAACATTGGATGTTCTAGCCGATATATTTTTCCATAAATTGATATAAATATGTTGTTTTATATGATATGTCATAGTAAGTGATTTTTTGAATAGTGTTTACATGGAATTTAGACAGGACTATTAGATTTCACCATTATATCCAAAACATTGTTAAAAGTGATGTTGCAATAAACAGTTTTGACTGTATTTGTAAAAGGAAATTAGATAGAAAAAAAAACATGGGCCTTTAATGTTCTTTTTTTGGGAATTTAAAAGAGTGTGCATTTCAGTTTAACTATGGTAGCCCTTGGAGCCTTTGTGGCTCAGGTGGCAGCGCATCAGCCTCTCACCACTGGGTTCCGTGGTTTAAATCCTGGTCACTGTGAGATTTGTGCTGGACAAAGCGGAGGCAGGACAGGTTTTTCTCCTGGTACTCCGGTTTTCCCCGTCATCTTTCATTCCAGCAACACTCTCCTATATAATTTCATCTGTCGGTCATTAATAATTGCCCCAGAGGAGTGCGACAGGCCTTGGCAGCCGGCACAATTCATATCCTCACCACAAGATGGGGGCTTCATTCATTCCATCCCTGACTCGGTCACTGACTGGAAAACAGGTTGTAGGTTTTCATTCAAGGGTAGCCCTTGATACGGGCTGGTGGGTGCATATACTTTTATAGCACCTGAAGACAAGGTGGTAGCGCCTTCTCCCGGCCCATCTCTCGCTCATATTGATGTTGCTAAGATGACGGTCAATGGCTGTTGTGTCAGCCCGCCAGTTTCTAGCACCTTGAGTCAGACTTATAACTTCCACCTAAACTTCAAAACTCTTTAAGGAAAAGAGGTTGCAATTTTGATCTTTTTGATCATGCTATATGTAGCCTTCTTGCTATTTTTGTACAGTTTTGTATTAAATTATTAAATTGTTGGGAGTGGGAAATACATTACCTGGGATCTGATATTTTGAAATAATCCATCAGAATATCCTTGGGATCTCCTGGCTATCATACATAGAAAGACAAGTGTACGGAGATTGGTTCGCGTCTAGGAAAAGGAAGGTAAGGTCATGTTGTTTGATTCCAGGTTATGGTGACATTTTGACAGCTTAGTAGTCTGATTTCAGCATTTGACAATGTCTGCTAAAACATTCCCACTGAATGCTGGTTTACGGGTACTCATTCTCAAGAAACCTATTACAGTCGGTAACCCCTCTAATTAAAATTACATCGTCGCCATAAGACCTATCTGTGTCGGTGCGACGTAAAGCCACTAGCAAAAAAAAAAAATTAAAATTACACTAAGACAGCAACCACAAAAGCACAGATTTTAATGCACAGGTTCTTGTGAAGATTCCCTTCACCCTTACCAAAGACCACCTCACATCCATCACTTACTGACTGGGACATGGTCAGTAAACAAAACATGTTGGATTATCCTAGGAACAAATAAAAACCATTATGCCACAGGAAGGAATGTAATAATTGTATCATATTACAATACAAGACGGAAGAGCCATAGACTGAGTTTCATAGCCCATCAAATATTGTAATGTAGTACAGCATTTTATCCACTTTAAAGGGATATAGATTTTAACTAAAATGTTGAAGTTTTCTTGTATTTAAGTGTCAGCTGTGCTATACGTTGACCAATATGACTGCTTTTTATTCATTCATGGCTATATTTGTTTTCCGATAGTTATATATAAAGAGGCAGTGCTATAAAGTAAGCCATTACATTTTTTTTGTTTTGTTTTTACTGTTGTAATGTTAGACTTAAACAATGGTTCAAATCCCGGTCACTCCATTTGAGATTTGTGCTGGACAAAGCGGAGGCGGGACAGGTTTTTCTCCGGGTATTCCGGATTTCCTTGTCATCTTTCATTCCAGCAACACTCTCCAAGATCATTTCATTTTATCTGTCAGTCATTAATCATTGCCCCAGAGGAGTGCGACAGGCCTCGGCAGCCGGCACAATTCCTGTCCTCGCCGCAAGTTGGGGGTTTCATTCATTCCATCCCTGTCCCGATCACTGACTGGAAAACAGGTTGTAGGTTTTCATTCAGTGTTAGACTTCATGACTCTAAAGTGAATAAAATAATTTTGCAATAACTAAAACAATATTTAACCTAACACTGTGACTGTAAAAACAGTAGAGTTTCAAACTTTAAAATAAATATTCTTTTTATTTTTTAGTGAAATAACATAAAAATAGAGTACAGTTCCGTAGTCTTCAGGTCATTACACTACATTTGGTAAAATATTAAAACTTTCGATATTGTATAGAAGTTACTTTACAGAAATTAATTCCTTTGTTTCAAATTAGACATTGTTTATTTAGTGGATGCATTCTTTATCCACAAGATTGTCATAGGTGTTGCCACTGGATGCTGTATGATGTATTTCAGCATAACTTTGAACGCTTCCTTTGTCACAGAGTGACTAACCTGTTAGTTTCCTTCTTTACCTTTATCTTCATCATCTGCATCATCTTCTTTAACATAAACTTGGAGAACAGTGGTAATGATTTGATCATCGTTGGTGACCTCAGTGATGTCTTCTTCAGCAAGCCACTCTTCTATGACCAGTTGAATGTCCCACAGAAGAAGAAGAAGAAGAAGAAAGTAGTGATGTAAGAACAAGCACAGTGGGCAGGCAGTTGGATATGAGAGGGTCTAAGTAATGCAGTTCATAAAAATAGAAATTTCTTTCTTTTAATCTTTAGCTTAAATTACATATTATTTTCAACCAGATCCTAATGCTTTTTTATGCTTATTCTGGAATGAATTTTGTGAACAAACTTGTACTAAAACCTTTACCTTTTATGCAATTTTTAAAAGGTTGATTTGTATTTCTTAGCCTTTAATATTCTAAATGTTTATATTATCCTGTGTGTTCAGAATTAACATGCTTTATAATAGTTGCAAATCCTTCTGATGATGGCCTTTACCTCATAAAACATGAATATTTCTGCATAAATACTTTGTAAACAGTTGTATATATGTGTTTGTAAATTTATATTGACACAATTCTAATAGATTAATGCTTGTGGCTAGCATGTATTTCCATTGTGTGAATATATTATTTCATCCTGTATTCAGTGTACCTGTTCCATGGTTCTTTCTCAATATATGAATAAACCATTGGGCATGAATTGTGAGGAAGTCTACTGAGTGGATTTGAATGAATAGTATTGTATAGGTTAAATTTGTCAGACAGGCTACTTTTCACTTATTTTTGCACGTTGCTCTTTATTTTTTTTAATGCAGAGCAACGCCTGTACATAAATCCAGTTAACTGATATCATGTGGGGAATAATAACCTTACCAAATACTTCTGTACTAAGTCTGTTAAATATTGAACATCTTTCCCTTTGACACTTGTACGTAATCTATGTGCTTCTTAATATGGTCCATTGATCTCCATGCTGACCTTCTCTGTAGTCTTCCCTTGCATGACACATTTCTCACAATTTTCTTGATCTCTTCTTGTGACGTGCACGAAGAACTGGAGGATTTTCTGACGGACACAGGAAGAAAGACATTTCAAGATGCGTGATGATAGACATATTCATTCTTTTTTCAGCCCGCTGTACATGCAGCATTCTGTGCCAACACTACATCTTAAACACATCAATGCTTTGTTTGTCTCTGGCCTGTAAGGTCCACATTTCACAACCATAGACTGAGAAAACAAGAGCTTCAACAAGGCGGATCTTTGTGTTGTTATTGTTTTATTCTTCCAGGTCATAGTGAGTTTCTTCATAGCAACTCTCCATGCTATGAAGTTGCCATGCTTATCAGGTGTATGCATTAGTTTTTGCTGCTTTTTGTGGTAAAGAAAATACGTAATTTTCAAGGGAAATTCATTTTTTGTTTATTCAAAATTTTGGCCATCGGCTTCTACACACTTTGCCCATCTTTCAGGTAAGTTATGAATACCATGCCAGAAAAACTGCTTATCTTTTACAGCAAACCATTAATAGAGCCATTTTCCAACTTCCTCGAAATTGCTGAAGTGTTCCTCTGCGAGCGCGTGCCCCATTGATGCGAAGAGGTGATAGTGAGATGGGGCCAGGTCAGACGATTTCAAGGTGTCTTTCACTGGTTTTGCTGTGTGAGACGGAGCATTGTTATGTAACAAAATCAATTTGCCATGTCTTCTGGCCCATTCCGGTCGTCTTTCGATCAATGCATGATTTAAATTAATCATTTGTTGGCGATAGCGTTGTACTTTAACGGTTTCGCCGGGCTACAAGAGTTCATAATGCACAATACCGCTTTGGTCCCACCAGACACAGAGCACTGTGTTTCACATTGAAATCACCACGTTTAAACTGTCGAAATTATGCCGCGCATGTTCTAATCGATGGAGATGTTTCTACCAACAAACAGCCTTTTTCTTTTGATTAAATAAGAAATGCAATGCGTGACACAAATGTTCTTTTTCAGGCACAAACGTCATGATCACTGGACGATACAACACAGACGCTAGTGTTTAGCGGACTCAACTTGTGTGTATTGGTAGGTTAATGTCAGACGAAAAAACAGACGTATTGTCAAATTCATAAGCTGCGTACTGTTCGCTGGCACCAAAAGACTTATGCATACACCTGGTAATTCTATACATGAAAGAATTAATTGAAATACTTCATAATCTAACCACACCCAAGCAACTGGAGTGGGACATTGATGATGATGATGATGATGATGACTTCATAATCTGAATGAATCTTTAATTTATGGAAGTTATGGCAGTGTCAAGAATATTAAAAGTGTTAACTAAAGATAGCTTAGTCCATCTGTTCTACTGGACCCACTTGCTCATTTTATTCTCTCCGAAATTACCTGCCGGTGAAACAGGAGGCATTGATAGGTCTCAAAGTTCAGTCAACTTTGAGAAATCATTAAATGGTCACTCCAGTAATTGCAGGCGAAGGCTTGCCCTAGCCTGCAGTATGTACTTACTGGGTTGCATACAGTTAATGAACAATATCTTTACGTAAAGACATTCGTGAAGCTAAACGATTAAAAGTGACGGTCACTATAGGCAAACCTGCAATTTCAACCAAACTTATGACTTACTAGAGAGAAATACCTTGGAAGTAAGACACACCTAGGGGTGGAGTGGTGAGGGAGTGGCATGTAAAAATAATCAAAAATGACCTATGTTAGTGTTGAATCCATAGTTTTCGGGGTTGCTGAGATGAATAGTGACACTCCAAATAACATTTAAGTCCAAGTTCAGCCACCATCACCACGGGGGGATGAGAAAGAGTAAAAAGAAAATGACTCAGATTGTGTATGTTACAGTGTAGGTCTCAATTAAACTTGATAAACAAATGACTTACTATCTGGAGAAAATTACTGTGGGGTTAAGACACCCCTTAGCAGCCCCATGGGTGCCATTAGGGGTTGGGAGGAAGCGATATACAAAAATAATTAAAAACGACCAATATTAATGTTGAATCCATACTTTTCTGTGCCCCTGAAATGAATTGTGGGACTATGGATGTCATTTAAGTCGAAGTTTGGCCTGTCTGTCATATCTATAGGGTGACATGTAAATACATACAATATCACTTCGTTTTTTAATTCATTTGAAAGGATCAACTACTTCCCAGACAATACAGGCTGCAACAAGGACAAAGCTCCATGCGAAACAAATTAATCTACAACTTTAAATTAAATACATAACAAAATAGTTGGTAAAACGTCACAATAAAGAAATCTATGAAAATTCACATGACACATACTTAATTGTTGTTTATCATGTACTTTATCACTTTATTTATATCTTCATCCTTTATTCTAAAGTTTATTTTGTTGTATTTTCCAAAAACTGCTTACTTTGAGATAGATATTAATAATAATTAAAGTAATGCTGTCTTAATATTTGATTCTTACCTTTAGAAGAAGAAAATATTTGTTCATCTTTTGAGCTAATTTTGCATTCTTACTTAGTGAATATTGTGTTAGTCCATAGTTCTTGGAGGGGCTGCCTAGCTCAAGCAGTAAAGGCATGCTCAATTCACCCAGAAGAATGTGAGTTTGATTCCCAGCCAGGAAGCTGAAAAATTTAGAAGTGAGATTTCCACTTCTGGAAGTTCTCTCGGCCTACACCAAGAAATGAGTACCAGGTTAATTTGCGGGGGCAAAGCTTTCAGGTTGTTCTAACATTGTTAGAATGTCTCGGTTTGAAACGTCTTGTGTATTCCCATCCAGCCATTCCTATTTTAAATGATGCATGACTTTTGCTCCACTAATTAGGAAGCTAAATTTGTAACTTTGTCACTCCTCCCGTGAGTGAAGAGGTCTGGTTTTGTTTCCACAGAGTTTATAACATTTATAAATATCCCAGTACCTTCTGTCCCAGTACAGTATTTGTTCTCAACTAAATACAGGGTCATCCAATTAACGCATTACTGCAGCTGAGGCGAGGCTGAGGCCTTGGCTTCCGGTCGCCTGGGCAATGTGAGAGCGAGCTAGCGTGTCTGCCTGGTAACTTCTATTGCACTTTAAAAGTCATGAAAAGGTTCCTCAAGTAGCAGATTAGGTTTATCAGCACTCCAATGTCGGCTGTTTTGATACATACCCACTTACGTAAAACAACAAGACAATAAGGAAAAAGAAGGTGGAATAATTATATATTTTTTACAATTTTCTGTACAGTCGGTACAGAACAACCCAAATATCATTATCATCATATGCAGTTTCCAGTTGTTGGCCTGGTCTGCTTAACCCAAATATGTGATTCTTAAATTGTAAAGAGAAGAGAATGACATTGAGATTATTTCTCCGTCATGCAGTTCGTTCAAAATCTAATCCTGCACACAGGATCACCCAGTACAAGTTCTTGCATCATAGTACATTTATAGGATTTTAACCTAAATAACTTCATAAGCCTTTATACGGAACTATAAGAAATTCCTGTTTCTTGCGAAAAATGGGTAAGAGATTTCTGTGGAGAATTTTTTAGGCTTAAAGATTTTCTTCTGTTAACATTGTATGTTGCCTTCTTCACTTCTTATCATTAATATTTTGAACAATGATTATTGAAATAATGAACGAAGCCATCACATTATAGAAATGTGCTATTCATGAGCATAAATGGAAGGAGATATTACTGCACAAAAACAGAAACAGTAAACAGTAAAAAACATAATGAGGTGAGTCTGAGACACTCTCGTTAGTATTAAGAAAACACTTTGAAAATATCTGGATAAAGAAACCATTTAATTAATAACAAAATGACACGTTTGTTCCCTCAGGTATAATTTAGTGTTTTTGTGATCTTGCATTAGTTCTTACAAACTTAAACTTCAAGGTTATAAGTTAACTAAGTCAAAACTGAAACGAGAACAGCTTCCACTTTAACGAAACAACTCTCTGTTCATCTTCCTTGATCTTTCTTTTTCTTACTTCTCCCTGTATCAAGCTCAAAGTAGATTAATATGAAGTTTCCAACTGACTTAAAATAGAGGTCTTAATTATACTTACCATAATTAAATGGACTTTATCTGAATGCTATGTCATTCAAATCCAAGTATTATTTTTCATAACCTGCACTTTGGTTTGCTAAGCTTGATCAAACTTTACCTTAGTATAAATGTATTTGTCACAATGTAGTTTCTGTTTGTGTTTCTCAAATGTGTTTTATACAGAATGTCCTAGTGTGTGTAGATAAGTGATAAGAAATCCTGTTGCAGATCTGTAGTGAATCTTTCTGCTTAAAAGTAGTGTGCTTGATTTATATACATTGTTATATTTATAAAATGAGGTGGTATCCAATTTTTGTAACATTGTTTACACTATACTAGAGCAACACTATTGGAGCTATAAAAGTGATAGATTGTTTAAATTTGTGCAATTAAATTTATACTATAATTTAATTTTCATTTTGAAATATTTTCTACTGTTTCTTTCCATTTTCTGAAACTGTGTGTGAATGCTGTATGTAAGATGTACTTTTAATTTTGTGAAATTTAATCTACCACTTTGCTGCTTAAGACTACAACCACACAAACAGCATTTATGGCTGGAAATCTGCAACAAACAACGCAGCTTCAGCTGTAGCAGATGAGGTGGCCACATGGAGCTGTCCGCACACCAGTCCTAATGCAGCAACTGTCATCGTCTCAGTGTGTGCAAAATATGATGAATGGTAGACGAGAAGTGTCAGCATTACATTTACTTCTGTCATTGTTTGTGCAGTTGAATTGATACTGTGATTTGATTTTCCTTTTGATATTAAATCATAGCATCAAACAGCATAATTCTTCTCAAATGAGCATCTTAGAATAGCAACTCATTTGTTTCATTTCATGGTAAATACATGGATGCCTTTGAACCTCCACAATTAGAAGTTAGCTGTTTAGCGCCATAGCAATTGACCATCAAACAAAAACAAGATTCAAGTATCAAATAAAGTGTGTTACAAATGAAGTTCATGCAGCCAGACAAAGTTCAGTAGGTGCTCTTTAATCCGGGACCACGTCTGTGCCAGATTATTTTGCTGGATTATCGAACTTGAATACTGTAATTTTAATTTTGTATTCTAGAAACTGAAAAGTTCAAAAAAGAACATGGGAACACAAAATTAAATTTGAACGTTGAATTCTCATTTAATTGAACATTTGTGTTTTAATGAAAAACCCAGAACAAAAGAAAAATGAATACAGTGCAATGATGTTTAAATCAAGAAAAACTACACATTACTGTTCAAAAAAATCTCTGATATTACATTGCTCTCATGATTCAGATCTCTTGTTTAAAAAATCATTACGGATTATACACAAATTATGAGTTCTGCAGAGTCGTAAGTTTTGTGGGATTCGAAAAATGTTATAAATTTATCAGAAGTCCGTTTCCACGAGACTTTAGCTTCTTCTGCCATGACTTCTTCTTCTTCGTCCGATTCCACCTCTTAAATCCAGGGAATCTGTTCATCACTCAGTTCTTTGACCTCTCACCCACTTTTGTTGATTTCAGTCCAGTCTGTAACTTCCTCAATGGGTACATCTGTGAAAGGGTTGTTTGACACAGCTTCTACCAAATCTAACACCATGTTTTGACCATCTCTGGTATTGTTTGGAAGGCAATTGTGAAAATTGCATCTTTGACATTAAACTGGTTTTGGAAGTCTATTACATCACACAGAGTCCAAAATGCTTTGCATAAAAAATCTATCAAAGCACTTGAAATTTTGTATCACGCCTTCATCCATTGGCTGAATCAAGGAAGTTACATTTGATAGTATATAAACTGCAAAACTATTGCCAGAAACCAAACCAGAAACAGGAGGATTCGAAGTACAGTTGTCTAACTACATAAGTGCTCTGTTGTCTTGTCATTCCATGTTTCTGAAAGCTTTTCTTTACTTCTGGTGCAACATGATGAAAAAACCAGTCCTTAAGCAACCATGCGTTGCTATGCACATCATAATGAACTGGCAAGTTTAAGACTCCTTTTAAAGCTCTAGGTTTTTTATATTTGCCAGTCACAGCATATGTCAGCTGTTGTTTGCACACAACAAAACAGTCATTCTTTCTTTTTTCTTGAACACCTTGGCTCATTTTGATTCCCACGTGCCGAGTAGATGTTGGCAAACAGTGCCGTTAAATGCCTGCTTCATTGACATTGTAAAATTGACAATGGGCTAAAGTCCCACCATAAAAGAAGGCTGCTAAAAGTGTCTGTATAATCTTCAGTGGCATTTTCATTGGCTGATTTGCTCTCTCCAGCCATGTCCAGCCCCTGGATTCCTTATTGAATTTAAATTTCTGAAGGCAAGCATCGGAAAACACATTGTAACAGATTGAATAGCAAACTTCTCAAGTTATTCCTTCTTGTTTTTTACATCATAAATTGACGATTTATTATCTCTAGTGTATAGTGAGGATCACATGCTTGCGCTTAGTTTTAGTAGCACTTGAAGAATGCATGCTGAGCTTCGAGAACATCTTACAGCACACTACACTGTAGGTGTGATATGAAACCTACTAGAAAACAGGAAACACTGAGGAGTGAGCTAATGGTAGAGCCGTACAGAGAGCGAGTCTCAGCTCATTTGGTCAGAAAACTGCTAGAACAAACAGAGATACACTCATAAATGAATGAGTCTGGACAGACTCAAACCAGACTCATTGCTGTTCGGTAGACACGTTTGTTCAGTGAAGTTTCTACAGTTCATTTTGTACAGCTCTACACAACGGTTCCGAAATGGGTGTGCTGTCTGATCACAATGAGCAGAAAAGAGTGAT
Organism: Anabrus simplex; assembly: GCF_040414725.1. Taxonomy (NCBI): domain Eukaryota; kingdom Metazoa; phylum Arthropoda; class Insecta; order Orthoptera; family Tettigoniidae; genus Anabrus; species Anabrus simplex. The sequence continues at coordinate 11,749,122 of NC_090275.1, read as the reverse complement.
CAGACCAGAACTCGAAAATTCAAGTAACCCATTCATTGGTACACTGTTGCCACATGCATTGGTTCTCCAAATACCTTGTACAGCTACTGCATATAACACTTGTAACATACACGTGACTACTTGTGATTCAATCATCCACCGAGTGACTGAACAACTGAGTGGTCTAGTAAAGTGAGCCTATTACTGAGTTTAAGAAAACTTGAACCAATCATTTTAGAAAGAATAAATTAAATTTTAACATAATCATAAATTTGCATGTGACAAAATAAGTAAGGAAATTTCTTTTCTTTTAACAATGTTTCTTTTCAGGTCCTCGACCAATTTTTGCACGATCCTCTCCGATTAAACCGTACATAGCAGAATGTTTATTTTTATAGTACTGCTGTATATTACATTTATTTTTGGGGATGACAATACTACATTTATCAAACATCTCAACCTTTCTCCCATTTGATAGAGGAGTACTTCTCTTCTCCATCTATCTCTTGAGTTAAACTTCCTGAACCTCACCTTTTGTGCATGTCAGCTGCGTTCATGTCCATATTGCAAGGTTAAAGGAACTTAAATCTATTAATTACTTCAGCTCACGGAGTGAGTTGGCTCTGTTGTTTTGGTCACGTAGTTATCAGCTTGCTTTCGGAGATAGTGGGATCAAACCCAACTGTCGGCAGCCATGAAGATGGTTTTTTTTTTTCTTTCTCCACTCCACACAAATGCTGGGGCTGTACATTAATAAAGGCCACAGTTGCTTTCTTTCCACTCATAGCCTTGTCCTATCCCACTGTTGCCTCTGTGTGTCAGCGAGATGTGAAACAGGTAGGGAAAAAAATCTCTTCAGCTCAACCTGTGCAGCATTGCAGTCAGAGCAGTGTAGCCTCTGCCCTGTAAATAAGCCCTGTATGGGTATGGTTGCTCTGTGTGGCCTTCTCATGTAACTCAGGTATTTCCTGAGCTTCATTTATTGCAGATTTCGAGCAGTAAATGTTGCTTATGTGACCATAACTCAACTGTAAATATTTTGTATTTTCAATGTGAGAACTGATGGAAGTATTTATGTGCAACTATATTTTTATTTTCTGGCTCTGAGCTAGTAAAGGAAGAGAAATCCAAAGAGCACAGTCTTGTACTCTTCAAAGTTTAAACAGAACAAAAGAAGCAATGTGCACTTACCAATTCAGTCATTATTTTTATGATTAAGTAATTGTGTGTTTGAATTTAGCTGTAGAGTTGTATATTATAGTAAAATATATATTTATAAACAGAGGAATTAATGAGAATGATGTAAATTTGCATCTGAAATATCAATCATATAATAGAAGTATGTTATATTGATTATGAAAGCTGGAAATATAGTAGTTTAGACCATACTAAGATATCACTTGAAAACATTAAATGATATTACCATTTTGAAAATAAAGTATATATAGGTAAAATGGCTAGAGAAGGAAAAATCTGACTTAATAAACTTTTTACCTTCTCATTCTCTACTTAGCTTTCTATATTGAACCTGTAAAGTGTTAAAGAATTGTTGCTCTTGACAGGTCTGACCTCCACAAAAGAACTGTTACCAGTGGTTGCACTGTAAAGATTTAAGTAGGAAATAAAATAGATTTATTTTATTAAAAGTCATCCATCTCAGTTAGGGTTGACCGCAAGGATCTTAAACTCAGTGTAGATAATTACTGAACACATAAATGCTAACAAAAGAAATCCTCTATGTAAGGGGAAAGAATCCTCGTTAATTTTTAGCTGTATTTTCTTTGCTCAGTTATTAAAGTGAAGATGATAGCGAAGTATTCAAAGAGAATTCTTTAAAATATGTTCAAGTATATTCTCAGTTTCAGAGAAGGGCATACAGAGAGACTTAAGAACTTGGAGTGAAAGATGTGATAATGATCCTCTAGCACCAAAGAACAATTAATTGTGCCACTGTCCAGCTATGACGTGGGATGCCATAATGTGAACTCAAGCATGGCACACATGGCTTTTAAGTCTCCTCTTCAACAGAACCCCATCATATGATACAGATGTTGATTCCCATAGGCAGACATCAATTTTTGGTAATGAGACAAAGTCTTTCAAAGTGCATTGGCTCCAAGTAGCCTACGCAGTGGCCTCCACGGTGTGCTGTTTACCAACTGATGAGCTCAACTTAACACACTGGGGCAAAACTCTGGCAACCAGGAATGAGTTCGCTGGAAAATTTATAATGTCCAAAAAAGGACAATTATATTGGTATTAGAACCCCATCATATTGAAGAGTTTTTGTCTCATTGCCAAGCAGATTTTGATACAGTTTTCATTGTTATATAGAGCATTTATTGAGGAAGGTTTGGATTTATGGAACTAATCTGTGATGACAGGGAGCTGATCAGTGGCAATTTTACTGAAGGTTGTCAAAGTAAAAGCTGCCGTCAGAGCACTTTCTTGGCTTATGCCATTTAAACTGTTGGCAATAGACTCCAAGTACGTGTGAAAGAATTGTTGAGTGTAAGAAGCTCTACAAAAGTTGTGACACTGTACTCCTGTCTGTAAAAGAAATAGATCTCGATAAGCGTTTTTGTGTTATAATATGCAGTGAAAACTCGACCTGAAAGTCTGAAACATTTTGAAGTTAATTTGATAATCCTTATCTAAATAGTTCAGTCATTTCAATAGTCTTATTAAGATAAAAATGCACTCACAGTATGTAATTTCCATGTATGGTTTAGGAGTTGGCATCAGTTTAGTAAAAGCAAATCTTGCCAGGGGAGAAAGGAAGAAGGTGGCCAGAGGGACGTTGGAGAAAATTAATTTATGTGTTGGTCATTGAAGAGCTGTGGAGTTAGTTGGTTGGAATATGAGGGTTTTTTTTCTTTTTTCAGTGTTATTTTTCTTTAAAATCTTTTGAAGTGTTACTACTGGTAACGTGTATAGACAAGACCTTCCACACCACTGATTCCATTACTGAATCATGCTTGGCTTCTTCAGTCATTTTGCTTATATAATTTAGTTCCTTCAAATAAATCATTCAATTCCAAATTGTCCTCTTTTATAATGCTAAACATTCCTTGACTACATTCTTATTAAATGGCACACTTATTTCCTATAATCCCTACTTCCTCCATATTGCTGTCAACTTTGATCAGTTCCAGGAAGAGGCTACAGGGCAGATAGGTTGAAGAATCATCTAGATGACATAGGAATCAAGTACTGCTGAAAAAGAAATTTATCAAGGTATGATAGGAGATTGTGTAAGAAGGTGGTCCAAAGAGTGAAGGACTAATGGTAAGGACAGAATATAACAGCAAGAGAACACTAGTAGAATTCTGTAAAGTAAGTAAAAATATTGCAGTAAGGAATAAATATTAACTAAAAGGGAAAAGAAAGACATTATTTGTTGGTTGATGAAGAGAAGAAGTAAGAAAAATTAAATATTTTTATGCAATAAAAAGATGGAAGTGACACTCTTACTAAAATACTGCAAAGAAAACAAAAAAAAAGACAGAAAAGATCATCATCTTCATCATCATTTTACAGTTCTAATTTCCTGAGCACTGGTGATGAGCCTCTTCCACCCTGTGTTCTAGGTTCTGTTGTTAAGTGGGTTCTTGGTCTTCCTGCCACATGTCTCTCCAAGTTAACATAAGCTGTCCTTGTTGGCTCCATCCTGATTACATGCTGACCCGATCTAACAATGATGTCTCAATTCCAGGAAAGATATAGGTTAAATTCAAAATGAACTTGAACTATTATCCCATGTGATGGCCATGATCATTAAGGTGTCCGACACCGGGGTTAGCTGGTTCGATTCCCGTTGGTCGAAAAATATTTTATATTATATAATGTGGGCTGGCAGGGTAGGAGAGGTGGTGATGTACAGTCTCTAATCATTAGATAACCTTTCCGCAATGTTGATATGGAGTGAGAGCATATGAGGCTGTTGATGACGATTCATCAAGCCGAGGTGTGGTTTCAGCCCCTCTCTCTCCCTACTATCATATGCAGTTCATTTCATCTCATTAACTCCTCTAATGAAGTCGATGTCACAAAGGGCAAAATGGGACAAGGGTTGAACACATAAAACTTGAACTTTGCATTCTTGTTAAGTAATTAAACTCAGAATGAGAAAACATAATCAGAAAATGTGGGTGGGGGGCAGTGGAAAGATGCCTGTAGCTAAAAGTAAAGAGGTATCCTAGATTCTGTGATGGACATTTTATAGGTATCTTATAGATTTTAATTTTCTCTAATTATTAAAGATACATCCAAGAAGAATTTAAAGGATAAACATTGTACTGAGTGATTCGAAAGGGTTCGCAGAATCTGGGGTAGCCCACGAAATTGTCAATGTATAACTTTTGAATAGGTATTGGAAAGGAACAATCAAACGTCATATCAAATTATATATAGAGAGAGAGAGATAGGAACAAGGTAAGACAGGACAAAACCAATGGCAGTCAGTGTGGAAAGACACTAGGACATTCACGAAAACAAAAGCACAACGACAATCACCACATTTTCACACACTGCATTTCTCAAATAGATAGGCTCTCTCCTTATTCAGTCAATCCCATTCCTTCTCAACCCGTGACATGCTTGTTTCTGCTTCCCTGTTTCATCAGAATGGAGGCATCAAGATTCATAGAGCAGCCAACTTGACAGATCTTCAGTCTGCATGTGGGATAAGTGTAGGATTAGAAGAAAGCCGGATAAGTACAGGAAGAGGGAAGAAATATAAGACAAAAGATAAATACAGGTGGTAACAGATTAGAAACCCAGACAAATTCAAATGGAGAAAAGGAATCCCAATGGGATAATAATATAAGTATAGGAGAGGAACAAACAAGTATCAGATCAAGTCTTCTACGGCGAGAATAGTGTTGCTCATTGTGCTCGTCCTGTTTTGTTTTCTTCCTATTTCTCCACATGTGATTTGTTTCAAATAAGAATGTGTAGTTCAGGCCAGAACCCTAAATCAGGGCAAGCAATGACAGTTTGAACAGCTTTTGTAAAACACATAACTCGATTAAAATAAAGAAATAAATATACTTACAGGATTAAAGCCACCGTTCTATCTACGGTCCCCTGTACTAACTGGTCTCGGGGATCGTCGCGCTGTGCTGATTCACTGGCTGATGATGACATTTTATGTGTCGAAACCGGTCCCAAGTTGAATAAAAGTGATTAGTAACATCAACACGTAATTAGTATTGAATAGGTGGAACCTAATAGATATCTCATCTCTGTCGACAGTCTCTTGAGTGCGTGCCATGGTGGTGTTATGCATGTATTTCTGGAGTACAGGTCTCCACGTATTTGATAATTGGAAGCCGTATTCCCTTTTGTTGTTATTTGGGTGCAGCTGTATCTCTATGGCTTCCCTTACAAGTCGAGCGTAGAAATCTTTTACAAGCGCAATGACTTCCACGTTCCTTCAAAGAATTTCTTTGCTCACTGTCTAATTCACATACCCTGATGAAAGCCATTGTAATTTGGTGGAAAGCTTGGCTTTGTTAAAGTGGCTTTAATCCAGGCACCCTCAACTCTCGATTAACCGGGATAATATAGGGTTAAGGCTTCCCGGATAAGTAAAATCGCGGTTAACCCGCACAAAGTTAAAAATAGAAAAGGCATACTGAAAGTACAATTGAAATGATAATAAATGGTACTACTGTATTTTTTAAAAATCAATTTACCCAATACGTTGCAGTAAAAGTAGCACTTAGCACAATTAATAACAGCACTTTTCGTTGAAACTAATAAGGCAAAGAAAAATATTCAGACTACCTAACTTTACTGTTTCTAAAACTAATTAGTCATGATTTTCTGCTTTTGTGCAGAGAAACGCTTTTTTAAAATTTTGCTTCTCAAGTTCCTCAAAGCAAGTTTTTCAGTGATGAGAGCATCATCCTGGCCCTCCAGCAATGACTTGGCATTTGCCAAGGCAGCCCCATGCATTACTGTTTGTTGCGCTTGTGCAGCGCAAGCAGCTGTTTCCCCCTCCTCATCACTTTCACTTCCCGCTCCTTTCCTGCCCTTTATGTTGTCAGTAATCTGTTCATCTGTCAGCTCTACGTAGCTTTGGTTGTTCTGGTCACAATCAAAACACTGACGAATATTGTCTTTGTCAACTTCTTCTCCACCTGGGACAGTTTTTAAGCCTTCAGTCACTGTACTAACTGTATCGGCTTCATCAAATCCGAGAAATCCACCGTCTTCAGAAATATCTGGGATGATTCTTTTTCAAGACCGCACAATTGTCAATGGTTTTATTTTTAACTTAAAGGTTGCGCCACCCCTGCTACTATTACGACTCAGCAATATTATCCCGACCCTTTGTAATTCTGTATTACTGTAACTCCTAACACTCGTGCCGCAACGCGGTTGATCAGATTACAGTAAATCAAGAGTTGTGTGTAGTATATTTATTTTTTTATTTTAATACAATGAGCCACGAAAACCTATGTTCATTAACGTAACTTCATTGTGTGCACGAATGGCGCAGCACATCATTGATTGTCAGTTCTACAATTTTTAGGAACATAGAGCATTCTGGAAAAATTAATTGTTCTTTAATGTCGTCTAACATTTCCAGGGTTATCCTGTCGCAGACTCCTTTATGGGTTACTTCAGTTTCTGCACACCTGTATATAAGTAAATTATACTTTAATTATATTTTGCATCATTTTGTTAGTTATAATATCTTCAGTGTTTTACATTATAAACAACCTAACTACGTGTATACTCTCTCTCTCCAATTGGTGGTTATTGGGAGAGAAGAGTATTCTGTTCTATTCTTTTCATTCTGGGAATTTTGTTTTGAAGTATTAATAGTGATCATGTCTTTGGTAGTTATGCACATAGAGCTAATACCTTGTTCATCAGTTGGTACTTCTGAAAATGATTATCAATTGAAGGCAGTGTATGAAGTGTAGACTATTAAGCATTCTGCCCCGTTATCCATCAGAGTTATAAGTAGGGCTCAGATTTTTGCGACATCTCATATTTTTATCCTGGTTCCTTTTTATAAACTTAAACACATTTTGTGCTTTTTTTTTAAAATACACAATAACATGATTTGTATTTGTCGTATAAATGCATATTTTACTGTGTTTTATTATTAATTCATATCTGACCAAAAGAATAATACAAAAGCGTACTTTTGGCCATATTGTAACTGCTTTTATCATTCTCCAAGTATTATTCTCATGTTTTGATACAAGTGATAATGTACAGTGAGTTATTTTAGACAGTTTCAAAGAACTTAGCCTACATAAAATCTAACTTCAGCATCATTTCAGAATTTATCACTCATCTAGAAGTTGTGGGTGCCCAGGTGTGTAAAATAAACCAAAACCGATTGGAAGGAGCTCAAGGTGATCTAGCTGACAGGGTTAGTGCAAAATGACAAAGTGTGATAGTTGAGAACTTGAAAATGCATGATGTTGTCCAGCACAATTCTGCTGAAAAGGAATACTAAAGTGGTGGTGGTGATTATTGTTGTAAGCGGAAGTACAACTGGGCAACCATCCTCTGAAGACTTAAGGCCCGCTCCTGCCAAATGGAATGGAATGGAACTACCCTGTATTAAAAGGTGCTTGTACACAATCAAATTTTTGTTTCGGTGCAATAATATGCAAGAAAGATTGTTTGTCCCATACTTTTGAAGACTTTTGTAATATTTGTCTGCATTTCGTACAAAATGAGGGCTGTACAACTTGCATTTGTAATTGATCTTGGTTTACCTGTAGAATGGAGTTTAGCAAGGAAAAGGAGGAAGACTACAAAATGTTGGCCGAGACCATGAGAACAAACAGACACGTGTTCCAGCTACTGCATTGAGAATCAGAAACAAGAGGATCCAGACGGAAGACAGGAATGAAACAACTTACATGTTACGGTAAGTAGGCGAGAGGGAGGGCTAGGAAAGGGAGAAGTCATGCAAGACAAGTGGGCTAATCTTTTTAAGAGAAGGAAATTGGGGACTAAGGGTTCAGACCAGGGAGTGAATTCAGGAGAGGAATCAGTATGAGTCACTGCGGGTAGAACAGCAGAGAGAAGATGGGAAACAAGGAAATACTACAGATGAGAGGGGAGTTAGGAGGAAAGGGAAGTGTAGAGGATAAGAAGAGGAAGGAGAAAAAGAGTTATGAGAGGGAGACAAGGGAGGAGGAAATAGGTTCTGCAGCTATTAGGGAAGTTAAGGTTGACCAGGAGAGGAGGGAATTTAATGGGGTGGGAGAGGTTGAGGCTCTGGTCATGGGCAACTCTATTGTTAAGCATGTTGACGGAAGGGAATCAGCACTCAAACTGTGGGCAACTCTAGTCTAGCAGGGCCAACCTCTAAGTGGATTAAAGACGTGATGACAAAAGAGATTTTTCCCGCTAGCCAGTTGGGGTTTTGAGCAGGATAGCAATGTGAAGCACTCCTTGAAATTGGGAAAGTGAAAAAAGCTATACCGATGGATGTTTACCACATTGAGTTGCTTGCCCTAAGGGCTAGAACTGTGGAGTTTTTCATGTATACATGCAAAGAACAAGTACTTTAGCTAGGATTTTTAAAACCAATTATTGAGTTTCTTTCTCTCACTTAAGTTTCCTAGCCCTGATAAGTGGATTAGAGACTGCAGCTATCTAATTAGCCTAAAGAAGTGTGTTTACGAGAGATAAAGTGCATCGTGAGCTCTTGTGAAACTAGGGCATGTGAACAACACAAAATCTATATTAAACTTGCAACTATATAAAGTACACTTAAATGTTGATCATTTAACGACCCCATTGGAATGGCATTCCATCCAGCAGCATACCAATGAGAAACTTGTCAACATCTTAGAGAAAAAGAAAAACACGCTAGTAAACAAATTAGATCAAGTAAAAGAAATATATAATGGGTCTAATAAACGTGAAATCAAAAAAGAAAAAGAACTAACCTCACCACTATTAAACATCCCCAACACAATTTACTTATCGAACATTAAATTTTCCAATCAAGAAATGAAAATATTAAATAAAGGAGCGATGTTTATTCGGTCCAACCCACACAAAACAGAAGATCTAACAACGACAATAGCGGAAACACACTGCATCATATCTTCTCCACTTGAAGATTGATGCTGCTGTCTGGGGTCTCATTTGAACAAATATCTCAAGGTTAATAAGATATGGCTAAAGAACGAAATTAAAAAAATATATAAAAATAGTATTGTTCTAAACATCTATAATATTTTGCCAAAAATCTCGTTAATTCCCAGTTTCATATTTTAGAACTACAAAATCATGATTTTTTACGAAAAGTGCCTGGCAGAAAAAATGGGAAGAAGGTATCAATAAAATTCGACAGTTGTGGCAAGAAGTCCAGAAAGGTAATATGGGATCGTTTAGTTACTCCATGAACCAAATATGCAAGGAAGTACTAAAAAACCAAGGAATTTAATATAGGGAAACTGCCGATAGAAATACAAAATGATGTTAAATTTGAAATATAAAAGAAACTCTCAAATTTAGTAAAAGAAATTATAACCGACTCTAATCAGCCCCTATCAAAGCAAATAAAGGAGTTAAAAACCAAAATAAAAGTTATTAACGTGATTGTAACTAAGGCAGATAAAAGCAAAACAGTAGTTCTAGAAAATAAAAATGACTACATTAAAAAATCCAAAGAGTTTTTCTCGGATAAGTCCTATACTGTGGTGAACAAAGATCCGATCCCCAGAATCAAAGAACAAAAACAACAGAAACTGATAAACATGACCCCGAAAATACCTAAGGCAAAGGCTCTGCCCAAAATACATAAAAATAGCATACCTATCCGACCAGTCAGGAATAGCCCCCCTTATAACACATCAAATTTATACACCGATTTCTAAAAAAATATTACAGATTTAATGAATGTCGTATGGCTTTTAGTGCCGGGATATCCCAGGACGGGTTCGGCTCGCCAGGTGCAGGTTTTTCTATTTGACGTCTGTAGGCGACCTGCGCGTCGTGATGAGGATGAAATGATGATGAAGACAACACATACACCCAGCCCCCGGGCCATTGGAATTAACCAATTAAGGTTAAAATCCCCGACCCGACCAGGAATCGAACCCGGGACCCTCTGAACCGAAGGCCAGTACGCTGACCGTTCAGCCAACGAGTCGGACACAAATTTAATAATACTTCTTCAGTCAAACATTTGATAGAATTCTGTGAAAGATTAAAAAAGTTCAACCTGCAGCTCCATCTCAAAATAATCTCATTTGATATTACTAATAATAATAATGCTATTTGCTTTACGTCCCACTAAGTACTTTTACGGTTTTCGGAGACACCGAGGTGCCGGAATTTTTTACCGCAGGAGTTCTTTTACATGCCAGTAAATCTACCGACACAAGGCTGTATTTGAGCACCTTCAAATACCACCGGACTGAGCCAGGATCGAACCTGCCACGTTGGGGTCAGAAGACAAGCGCCTCAACCGTCTGAAACACTCAGCCTGACTTGATATTACTAACATATGTTCAAACATACCTATTAATGAAACAGTTGAAATAATTAAATCCAATTTATCCAAATATAGCCATTTAAGTAAGCTAGAAATAGAAGTATTTATTACATTACACAAATTTGTATTGAACAACAGCTACTTCTCTTTCAATAATAAAGTTTATCACCAATTAAGCTTGGCTATGGGGGACCGCAGCTCAGGGATACTGGCAACAGTAGTGATGGATTTCTTTTTTACATTCCCACAATCTGTGGATAGGGTGGCAGGGAGAGAACACTCTTCCAGCAACACCCACAGATAGGCATCATTCTGGAACAAATTAGTATAAGGATGATATTAATTTAAATCTGCTGGGCCGAGTGGCTCAGGCGGTTGGTGCGCTGGCCTTCTGATCCCAAAATGGCAGGTTTGATCCTGGCTCAGTCCGGTGGTATTCGAAGGTGCTCAGATACGTCAGCCTCATGTCGGTAGAATTACTGCGACACTAAATTCCGGCACCTCGGCATCTCCAAAAACAGTAAAAGTAGTTTGCGGGACGTAAAGCCAGTCACACATTTCTCAGTTTAAATCTGTGTGACTTTTGAGGTTATAAATTTCATTTCAGATGCCACAAAGTAACAAGGAAAGGATGGCAATAACAGAAAAAACTAAATACAGGTGGAATTTTCCCAATTGCACGAGAGGCCTAGATGCCGCATATTGTAGTTAGCACTGGATCATTGTTTTATGATTACAAGAACACAAAGAGCATTGTCCTTTAGGGCTCACTGATGCCAGTTACAAGTTTATTTATTTGGATGTTGGAGTGAAGGGCCATGTTGTAACCGTACAACAGGGTTACAGATTTCATTCAGCATTTATTATTATCATCATCATTAATTGTCCTGATTCATTAGATTTTATATTCTGATTTTCATCATTTAGACTGTAATATAATTAAGTATCATGCATATTATGTCATTTAATCATAGGATAAGGGAATTTTGTTTGTAATTATTTTGTACATAAATAAGTGAGATTTGTTGATTTGAAATGGTCATGCTGTGACTTGTAACTGTGGGTAGGTGAGCTTGCATGAGATTTTGCAACCGAAGCTATGTTTAACCCAGGCTGTATTAGGCAAGTAAATTTTCTGCTGACACATTTAGGTAGTCATCGTTTTTTTCACATGGGGAATCTATTACGACACATGGCTACTTTTGTATAGTACGTGGCCACGTGGTTTCGATAGTGTGTCCGAATTCGCCAGCTACCGTGTGTCGATGTGGAAGGGATGACCAGATAGTAGGGAGATGAGTGGTCATCGCGAGTTTATATAAGTCGATGTAAGAGTGGTGGTCAGTGCGAAGAGGTCTAAGAATTGTCAAAGAGGTGTAAGAGTGGTGGTCTGATCTGAGTAGAGACTTGTACTGGGCTGATTGTGAAGCAGCAACATCTAATTGCAGGGTAGAACTTAGCAATGTAAGTTTATTTTAGTAGATTTACCAGAGATTTAGTGCCGTGATCTGTACAGTATAGGAAATATATTTATATCGAATTTAACCGATATATGCAGTTAATACTCGTCATGGTACTTCGAATTCTTTATTGAATTGTACTAGGCAATTCATGAACTTTGTTTGAGAATCAAACCTAACGTAGATATATCTAACATTGCATAGAACTGTTGCATTTATTTCAACAGTCTCTATATTAGCTATCAGGATGTGTGAAACTAGATAGTATGCCTGGATATTACAGGTTCTTTCAGTAAAGGTTTTTCCAATTTCTAACAATAAATATTGAGTGGACGTAACCACATTGGAGCTTACTACACTTGGACAGGGAATGTCGGTCAACTCCAAGTTACATAAGAAGATAAGATAACAACAGATGGCTTCTGACTTCAACCCAATGGTTTTTCCAGGAATTTCAAGTTCAACAGTGGTGTGTGCAGACATCAGGTAATTACAGTATCAGACATGTTATGCATATATAACATGAAGAAGAATGTAATCAACGCCAATATCATAGTTCAATTCAAGTTCATGCCAATAGCTTTCTTTATTTAGATCAGATTTTCTGTATATGTAACAACAAATCTCACAGGGTATATTTTTAGTGTTAAATTAAAGTACGGCAATGCTAGTTCATTGTAATGTAAAGTATAGTCATAAATTTGGTTTTCTTTTAATAATAATAATAAGAAGAAGAAGTGATTATATTTCCAAGTACAATCCTCAATTGTGGAAATGCAACCATAATCTACAATTGTCCTGATCCATATTCCTGTATATTGCCAGATGTGTGAGTTTATCACCTCATGCCTTGAGATAATTGAGATAAGAGGCATGCTCTCCGAATTTTGTTTCTTATTACAGCAACTGGCGCTCGACCAATTTATAGTATATTGTGTGCAGGATATTACTACTAATGGTAGTGCTAGGAGTAGTGACAATGTAAGCGAAGGAGGTGTATTCAGAGAGAGTGAATTGGCGCAAGTTTTGGACACAAAAACACTCAATCTACTAGTTAATGAACCTTTACAACTAGTAGGTGACCCACTCCTGTTCATTATTGTAGCTGATGATTCATTCCCTCTTCATTTGCATGTAACGAAACCCTTCAGAATTTGTGACAAGAGAATTTTTACTTATCACCTCATCAGGGTGGCCAACGGCCGTAGCCATGTTGAAACACCGGATTCCATGAGATCTCCGAAGTTAAGCAACATTGGGCACGGTCAAGATTTGGATGGGTTGCCACGCGCTGTTGGTGGGAGAGGTAAGGGAATGGAAGAGCGGAAAGGAGCTGGCCATCCTACTGTACGTAAACTCCGGCTCAGGCACACCTCTGCGGAGGTTCGGACCTGCCTTCAGGCAGAATACTACCTTACCTTACCTTCATCAGGGCGTGACTTGTTGTAGAGAATGCATTCAATATTCTACCCAATCGTTTCTCATATCTTCTTCACTGCAATAGCTCTGTCACCAGAGAATGTTGAAACTGTCACATTGGTACATTCAGTGTAACCTGCCACCCAATGTAAACAAATACACGTGAAAAAGGTCATATTCTGATTGGCTGCTAGCTCTGCAGCATTCATCATCATTTTCCACTATCCAGCTGTAGCCGGATAGAGGCAAATATGGTTCCTCTCCACTTTCTTTGGTTTTTCCACCACTCCTCCTCCAACACTGTGTCCCAGTCCAGGTTTCTTTCTCTAATACTGCATTGGATTGTGTCCTTCCATCTCAATCGTGCTTGTCCGCTGCCTTTCCTTCCTTGCATTTGCATTTCCATCACCTTTTTTTGGCATTCTTTCATCATTCATTCGCTTTATGTGCCCAAACCATCTTAATTGGCTCTTCTCAATTCTCTCATTCATTTTTTCCACTCCAATTTCTTCCCAGATTTTCTCATTCCTTATTCTGTCTCTTCTACTCCTCTGTATCACACTCCTCAAGAACATTTCGGCTGCCTGTATCCTTATTTGTCCTTTTCCAAGTTTTTGCTCCGTAAATGGTTAATGGGTACGTAATACATCTTGTACATAGTTTCCTTTGCTTCCATTGGCACATCTTTGTCCCATAACATGTTACTTACACTATGATAGAAACTGCTTCCAGCTTAAATCCTCTTACTAATTTCAGCATCCAGTCAAGCATTCTCCAGTAATTCACTGCCCAGGTATTTGAACGTCTCCACTACTTCAGGAGCTTGTCCGCAAGTCTAATCTGACCTTTCCCTTCTTTTTTCCCTCTAGTCATAACAAGAGTTTTACTCTTTTCTACACTTATTTTCAATCCACATTCTTCTATCTTACCATTCACCACATCTAAATGTTCTTGAACATTCATGTCCTCTTCTCCCCAAATCAGAATATCATCTTCAAACAACAACATGTTCGTTTCTCTTCCTCCATATGCTACTTTTGCTGTTCTCATGATGTCATCCATTACTATTGTAAACAGGATTGGCAATAGAACACTTCCCTGTCTCAGCCCACTAGTGATTTTGAACCAACTTGTCCTGCCAACTTGTGTTTGCACGCAACTACAACATTCCTTGTACATTGCCATAATAATTTTTATTAATCCCTGTCCAATTCGATTTTGCACCAGACTGTCTCATACTTTAGTCCTGGGGACACTGTCATATGCCTTTTCAATGTCAATGAATGTCACACTTCTGAAACAGAACTGATTTTCCTGTATCTGATTTTCAGCCCTCAGCCAGCAGCTTGGGAGATCAGAGTAATTCCCCTGTAGTTCTTCTCTGCAGCATTGTTCAACCAATATTTCCTATTTTATTAAATTTACATCATCCTTTAACTTAACTAAATGCTTTTCAGAATATTATATTTTTGTTGTTGCCTTAATTAGTAAATTTTGTGGGGAGAAATCGTATGACAAAAATTGCACCAAGCATACAGTGATGTTGAATTATGAATAGTGTCGTGTAAGGATAACGAAGTTTGTGAAACATCGGTCTGGCAAGCACTTGAAAAGTGGTAATAAACAATTGGTTTTAAACATATTCCACAAATTTTGTGAAAAGTATTCGACATTAGCTGTGAAAGAAATCGATTTGTTAACTGCAAAATTTTCCTGTGGAAGGTAGTATTTTTCAATGAGCACAACACAACTTTTAGCTTAAAGGACTCACAAGCCTTATATTTAACAAGGACTTGCCCACGTAACAATAGAGAAGGGACCAGGCGTGCATCGACCGTGTGGTGAAGAAACAGGGACAACTATGGATGTTAGACAGTATTACGGGCTCTGTGGTTGACCAGTTTGTAATTAGTGTAAATGGTTCATCATCGCTAAGTGAAAGCGAGGATTCCAACACGGATATGAAGTGAGTCGATCCAGTGATGGAAGAAGACTAACGAGACTACGTAAATACAAAGTACTTTGAGCAGATGTCATATTTGTTCTGAGAGCTTATTTTGATTTCTAACTATGTTGGTACATACGTGTGAGTCTTCTGAAGGAAATTGTGGAGTATTTATTTTGCTTGGTAAGTCGCATTTTGGACCTTTCTGAGATATTGGTCATATTTCTGCTTATCTTCCATTTCCCTGGTCCAGCTCCCGCTGAATTGGTATGTTTATGGCACCTTTCCATCTACCACTACCACTGTTTCTCCTTCTCGTTGTTCCAATCCAGCTTTCTTCTGATCTGATTATACTAGTCTTGATCATTTACAGCCACCTTAGTCTGGGTTTCTCTCTTTCCCTTCTATCTGGGTCTCCATCATCTACTTTGATATCCTTCCCTCTTCCATCCTCTTAACATGTTCAAATCATCTAACTTTATCAATCTCCATTCTATCATGAAACTTTTCCACTGTGATTTCCTTCCTGACATCCACATTTCTTATTCTCTCCTTTCTTGTCTTTCTTATCATATTTCTTAAAAATGTCATTTCACTGGCCTGGATTTATGTTGTCAATGTCCAGGTCTCTGCTGCATTTCCTGTTGAATCCATGTCCAGCCATGCATCCTGCATCAGTTCGCTTCCCAAGTGCTTGAAGCTCCCCACAATTTCTGTCCCTTTATTTTTATTATTCCTTTCTCTATTAACACCGTTGTCTTACTCTTCTGTATGTTAATTTTCATTCCACAATTTTCTACAGTCTCACTCAACATGTCAAGTTCCCCTTGTACTTCCTCTCTGTTTGCTGCCCTCTCCACAATATCATCTGCACACAGCATTACCTTCTGCCCCCTGTCCCCATATTTTACTTTTGTCACCGTCACAATTTCATCCATAACCATCATGAATAACGGTGGTGACAGCACACTTCCTTGTCATCATTTAATTCAGGCAATCCAAAACCAGTCTGTCCTCCCCACATGTGACTGGACATTGCTTGCACACGTTCTATCATTTCCGTTGCATTACTTTCCGTACCCTTACTCCGGGTACACTGAATCAAGGAATGTCATCATCTCTCTTCTGTATTTCCAATTCTTTCCCATTAACTGCCTCATACTGAAGAGGGCTCTAGTGTTGACGTTTCATTTTGAAAGCCATATTGCTCTTCCTGTAATTATCCTTCCACCTTTCTTCTCATTCTTTTTTTCTAATAACTTTTCAAATATTTTTGCTATGTGAGATTTTCAGGTTATTTCTTGATGCTTGGTGTTGAGATGCTGGCTGTATGTTACCGTAATGGGATAACCAGCCAGACAGGCTCCCATGACAGTCACTTCGACATCCTTTATTTCTCTCTTCATGTCCATATCTTCTTTGAATCTAGTCAGAGCTGTATACACTTGGATGAAATGTTAATTCTATATAGAGTCATACTTTTGTCATATTCCATAAAATTTGACATTGGTATGCATCTTTCTGATGCAAACTTTCTTGTATTACTACTGCAACAAGTAGGTGTCTTTCTGTGGAAGAAATATTTTTCATTTTTGTTCTATTTTTAGCAGGTAGCCATAAGAAACATGGGCAAAGGAGGATTATTGGAAATTTCTAATAAGTACAACCTTGACAATCTAAGACAGTATTTTGAACAAGGCAACTTGGCTTGGGGCATCTTAATTTCACTCTTATATGAATGTTCACATTGCCAGGATTTTTGTTTCCTGGAAAAGCAAGGGCAACTGAACTAACCTCCCCTCCTTTTGCCCTTGGTGTTAGATCACTGTTTCAGTTTTTTATTACGATTTAAACATGCCTAAATGGAAGTGTTCTGAGAGTGCAAAACTGAGGAAGTTCATTCAAGAATCTGGGGAACGGATTTTTAGCATTCATAGCATTATTTTACACTGTAAACTCTGTGACGTTAAGGTATCAACTCAAAAGCATTTTAATGTGCAACAACACTATGATACTGGTAAGCATCAAAGGTATTTAACAAAGTTTTGTGTTGCAGAAGAGTCATTCTGCCATTGCAGTGTTGTTTGATCATGACATGCAGCTACTCAGACTGGATGGTGTAATGAGGGAAAACATTCTACGTTTTATAACCGATGCTGCCCCATACATGGCCAAGGCAGTGAAAGGGTTTAAAATACTTTACCCTAAACTGGTCCGTATTACGTGTCTCGCACAGGGTTTGCATAGAGTGGCAGAAGAGGTTCAAAGGAACTACCCCAACATAGACAGGCAAGAAAATGTTTCTGAAAGCTCCTCTTTGAGTACAGAAGATAAAGGAAACAGCCCCTTGCTCTACCTCTTCCTCCTCAACATATTCTTACTTGCTGGGGGAAATTATGATTCCTTTGAGAGGGCAATCTGAGAGTTTGATCCTTCCCATTTGCCATGTAAATTGTGCAAGATATGATTTCTCTTAAGAACTTGGTAAGAAATGTGGCATACATTACATCAAATTTCAGAAGAATATCAAGATAAATCACTCATCTTGAAACTGCAGGGGTTCCACTTTGTGATGCACTGTGGATGATCTGAAGTGAGCAAAAAGTGAAGTAGCTGATAGATTAGTGCAAAGATGCTGTTGTCCAATATAGGTTATTCTATACTTCACTAGATAAGTGGCATTCTTTGTGCACATGAAGAAAAATTTGAGAATTGTGAACCAGAATTTTCTCCAGATGAAATAATTTGATTAAAATTTTATCCCACAACATTATGTGACGTCGATCAAAGTTTCTCGAGGTACAACAACATCCTATCTGCCAAATTAAAAATGCTCATGATTATCCAGTGTAATTTCATTGAGAGGCACCGGTACAGACAGATATTTTTAAATCTCATTTTTATTAATAGTTTTCTGATTAGACACTTGCCATGTTCTTTGTCACTGATAGTTATTCTTTTCTTTACTTTTCAAAGTGCCATAGCCTATATAGTTTGCTACAGCTGAAGGGAAAGTGGAACAAAGAAATTTGTGATAGATGATAGAAATAATGTGTAACCAGCAGGCCTAACAATTCTGAGATGTTAGTTATATCTGAATTAATTAAACTGTAAGATCATATTCTTGTCTTTTTGGGTCATATCTGAATGCTATTTAGGTTATCTTTACTTTCATATTTTTAGGTCATTAATATCCAACCCCTATTATGAGATAATTCTATCTATTCTTGTGTTATTTATTGAGAATGGGTCAGTGGGGTTTCGTTTATAATTTTACCGGTAATATTGTAGGTAAGATGTCAGCGAAATTGTCTGTCTGGTGGCCATGGGTGTTCAGGCGTCAAGTCTATGTGGTCCAAACCTCTCCGCAGTGAGAGCATTTGGGGCATGTGGAGATTCGTCCGTCGGATGGAGACGTAATGCGTTGAACAGACCTCTGATGCTGTTCGACAGGAGCAGGCTTTGTTCTGGCACTGGGTTTCAACTGTTCCCTTCCTACTATCATACATCACGTCATTCATTTCATCTCTTTTATTCCTCTGATGAAGTTGACGTCAGGAAGGGCATCCTGTCGTAAAAACTCGCTACGAATATTCATCTCTCTTCATACCCGACACCGTAGAGAAACGAGACAACGGTTGGACATACAGATCTCGACGAATGGATGAAGTTGGTTCGAAAAATATCGTCGAGTCACGGCAGACTTGCGTCGCCTTAGCTAGCTCAGCAGCGTACCGCATATCTAGTCGGCCGTGGTCGAGTGTACTTCATTCTTCTCACACTCCGCAGGCTGTACATAGCGAACTTCTAGGGTTTAAGAGGCCTATTTTGGATTTATATTCGCTGTACAACTCTCCGCGTGACGAGAGATTTCTAACTAATCAGATTTTTTCTCAGTGGAGGGTTTCACTGGCTTTGTTTACATTGGACAGCAGGTAAAACAGACCATACATATGGTTTTTTAATGTACACAGAGATGAGTATTTCAGCTTTGATATTTACCAAGTGACATTGATATAGACACATCAGTTATTTTCTTGCATGTGTCAGTGGGAGAGTAGATAATCGCTGTACCAAGATTGTAGTCCGTCTTGGCTATACTCGGGATGTTATTTCAGTCAGGAACGTCCTTGTCAAAGAGTATTTATGGAATATTTCAATTTTGTCAGAAGTGTGACATTGCCATGGCAAGTTCAAATGGCGAATTAATAGACAAAAACATTAACTTAGCAGATAGAGATGGCGATTATCTCTCAAGAATATTAACATGGATATGTTTCCAGTGCTCGTCGCCTATGTATACTAGGTCAGCAGCTTTATCTATACGTTGCTATAAGAACGTAAACTGTTGGTTACATGTTATAATTCGCTCTGTGGTCTTCTAACCCTAAAAACATGCCCATGATTCTACGCTTTTTCCGTGTTACGGAGAAAAGTATACGAGTCAATTTTTTTATCCGGAAGAAGCTTAGCACACGGACTCCAGCAGACAATTGAGATAGAAACTTGGTGCAGTGTGATGCTCTTTTCTTATTCCGCGACGGGAGTGCCGATAGGAGCACTGTTGTGGGGTGGGACTGGTCGGACTGGTACTTTTAAACGGAGGTATACCGCAACAATTGCTAATGTTGTACGTGGAGGCTGCGAGTTGGAGATTAGCAATTTTATTCCTTTGGAGAATAATTTGGAGCGTCTGTAAAACGTTTACAAACGGCACGGGTTGATAATAAGAGAGAGTAACTGCAAGAAGTAGGGGGGAAAGTTGAATGTTCTTGGGAACTAATAACGTATTCCGGATAGTGACAAAACCATTGGTCTGGATTGGTTAGGTCTGGCTAGTGACAATACAGTAGGACTCCATTAAGGTAAGTTTCATAGCAAAGTATTCTTGTTCTGTATTCCACATTGTTTCTGTCACGGCATTTTTTTACGTGTGTTTTTATTCCGCGCAGGTTGGTGACGTCATTTTTCATTATGTCAGACAATGGCAATGCTGTAGCAACTGAACAACCATTGCCGTACCCAGGGGGTGGGGGTATGAAAACAAGCAATTGCAAAATAAACAATTGATTTTGACCTATAAAGTCTGCGCGATCTTTAAATGTGTCTCTATGAATTTGGTTAGCAAATTTACAGAAAACATAAGTGGGCATTTTAATTTTGGTGAGATGTATGGATGTTTATCTTAAATGTTCTTAATACATTTTGCACCATCATTCAATTAATTTCACTCCACACCAAGTTATTCATTCTGGAATATATTGCTTGGTCTTTTTATTAGCGTCGTATGGGACTTAATTACAGAAACAGGAAGACTTGAAGTCTATTATCTTAATATTGTATAATAATTGCATTTGGGCAAAATATTTCTAAAATTACTATGACTGTTGAAGATGGTGCAATATTTATTTGCTGCACCCTCGCACAATACAAATGTGGAGAGACTTTTATCATTAACGCAAAGGTAGTGGACCAAAGGCCGGCCCCGTGGTGTAGAGGTAGCGTGCCTGACTCTTAGCCGGAGGCCCCGGCTTGAATTCCCGGCCAGGTCAGGGATTTTTACCTGGATGTGAGGGCTGGTTCGAGGCCACTCAGCCTACGTGATTACAACCGAGGAGCTATCTGATGGTGATATGGCGGCCCCGGTCTAGAAAGCCAAGAATAACGGCCGAGAGGATTCGTCGTGCTGACTACACGACACCTCATAATCTGCAGACTTTCGGGCTGAGCAGTGGTCACGTGGTAGGCTATGCCCTTCGGGGCTGTTGCGCCATGGGGTTTTGTTTTGTTTTGTTTAGTGGACCAAGAAGGCGAACATTTTGGCTGTAAAGTCTTTCAAAAGCATATTTGTTGTACAGTAGGCATGTTTCGTGTAAATGTTTTCATTCTCGCCTACAAATCAATTAGAATTTGCTGAAGAAGATGCGGTCGATAGTAAAATATTCATGGGCAAATGAAAATGGAGCATAATTTATATTAAAAGACTACTGGCAGGTGAGAAGACAGGTTTCAATGAACTCTTTCCCTTATTCACGCCGTGTTTTTAATGTATCGTCGTTGCCAGGACGAAACCTCCTATGTGATAATATTTTTTGTAGATATACTGACCTGCAGCACATACATTATGAAGAGCGAGAATGCCTTGACAATATGCACACAATATTGCACCTTAGATGACAGAACCTTACCGGCCAAAGTTCTGAGCTGAAATATTTCGCATAGGAGGCTTTGTCCCGGCAGCGACGATATGTGTCTCTATGTACCGGTATTGTTGTTATTGTTATAAAGTACTGTATTCATATCTCTATGATAAAAACTAAAAGATTAATATATTAATGTATTAAATTTGCAAGAAAAACAGTTCGCAGCAAGTAACAACATTGTATTAATGGAAATGTGATAAGACAAACATTGGCCGCTTCCTTCCCACTCCTAGCCCTTTCATATGCCATCGTCGCCATAAGATCTGTTTGTGTCTTTTCGGCGTAAAGAAAATGTAAAAAAAAAAAAAATACGACCTTTAATTGTTTTTTACCACCCCTAGAAAAGTGCCGTTCTGGTTGCAGGTCTCTTGTAAAATCGGGCCTGACGATCATGTCAGACTCAATAGGGCTTGGTCAATCTTGCTGTGCTCGTCACTGAAATTGATTGGATTGGGAAATACCTGAGACAAATTTGCTAACGAAAAAAAAACAGCGGTAACCATTAAGCTGATGATATTCGGGATATAGTAATCGTTATACAAGACATATCTGGCTTAGAGAAATGAGACGAAGTATATTTCGAAGTTGGGAGAATGTTAATGGCTTTGTTAGGTTGTTAAAAATTTCCTATAAAAATAATAATTTTCTGTATTTTGAAATTATTATTATTTCCATTTCTCAATCTCTGTACTAACTATATCCCCGACAGTAGGAGCTGTTTTCTGTAGATTACAAATATGTAGACTATAGTAGGCGATGGCACAGTAAGTTTCTTTTGTTTTTTCTTTAATGTACTTCGCTTTCAACCTTCTTTTGTCATCGTGAAACTTCGTGTAATATTTGGTTTTCCCGGCGCTGTTTGTTGTTGGTGTTGTGTAATTTATATTTTAATTGTACTTTGTTGTGATACTACCGTAAGTAAGCATTGCCGCCGAATTGCAATATATTTGTTAATAATAATGTCTTTGAATCTTGTACGTACGGGAAAAGGTTCGAAATGACCCATACAACAATTAATTTTGTATTTGGCGGTAATGTAATAGATACTCGGCTCCATAACTGATTGGTAAGTTTCTTGTTCTTCAGAACTCGGGCCCTGAATTCGATTCTCAGCTGGATCTTGGAATGTTTATTAATATTGGAGAGGCTCGACTAAATCTCCGATCCTGCTAATTCCACAGTTAACAGAGAGAAGTTCTGATCGGCTTATCTCGTACTCTTTGGTCGTGCAGCACTCGCATGAGTCCTTCAAAACGAACATCGGCTCTTATAATTCGGAAACATTTTCTAAACCGATTTCTTTGTTTTGAAAGAAACTGAAATGGAAACAAATTTGTCCGTGATAGAGTGCCTTCAGAATTAGTTTTATCCAGTGTCAATGAAATAATTTCATGTTCCACTCTCCGTTCTAAGACAGTCGAAGTGCCACAATTTGTCCTGCCACAGGTCTCTTAACTGCCAACCAACCAGCTCTTAAAGTGGCTATGCATGTAGTGATAGAAACTCCTTGAACTTGCCTTACCTTCGGGAGCGAGTTTTTATTTATGGGTAGATTTATATTCGTTTGAAATATTCTTTCTGTGGTTGTTTATGTCCCCTAGCACGGGGACTGGGTGTATGCGTAGTCTTAATCATCACTTCATCCTCATCACGACGCGCAGGTCGCCTACAGGTGTCAGATCGAAAGACCTGCACCTGGCGAGCCGAAGTCCTCGGACACACCCCGGCATTAAAAGCCATACGCCATTTCATTCCATTAGACTACTATCAAAGTAAATTTCTTCTGGTTGAAAAATAACTTGATTTCACGCCGATGAAAGCAGAAATAATACTAAGTTATTGCATAGTATTCTGAATTTAAACAGTATTCAATATGTCTGTTGATTTCAACAATGAAATCATTAACAGACTTATCTCTGTCAGATTTTTAGTTTTACTTTACTTGGAGCATTCTAGAGTACTACGTGTAGAAATCATTATCATAATGAAGTCAAATAAATATGAGTAGTCTCTGGAAGTCAAGTTTGTCTGTCAATTGCCAAAATAGTACCTCAATGGTATATGATGTGTCCAATCACTTCTGTCGGGCTGAGTGGCTTAGACGGTTGAGGCGCTGGCCTTCTGACCCCAACTTGGCAGGTTCGATCCTGGCTCAGTCCGGTGGTATTTGAAGGTGCTCAAATACGTCAGCCTCGTGTCGGTACATTTACTGGCACGTAAAAGAACTCCTGCGGGACTAAATTCCGGCACCTCGGCGTCTCCAAAAACCGTAAAAGTGTAGTTAGCAGGACGTAAAGCAAATAACATTATTATTAATATTCCAACCACTTCTTTGACAAATTCCATTTTTTTTTTCTTGAAATGAGCATTCTGGTAGATGGGCAAGCCGCTGGCATATTATCAGTGCAATCTGGAATGATTCCTTCGCGTTCTTCTGTTAGAAGAAATGTATTTTTAACAAAATCATGAAGGAATGGAAGTGTTATCATTTTCAAGGTAATTTTTTTCCCTTTCAAACTGCTGGGTTCAAAGAAAACTTCCTTAGTAGGTTGTTCTTTACAGTCTTATATCTTGTTCCGATCGTAACCTACACGGTTATTCTTTCTCCCTAGTGCCACATTGTTCCAGCAAACAGTGGCGAACTAGTTAAGAATGTTCTTAATGAACATGCGGGACTCAGAACTGATTGTTGGAACAGGTAAAACTCAACTTCAAGAACGTCATCTACGAATTATGTTACAAAACACTTCCGACAGATGATCGATAAATGAGAAGTACATAATCACGCCGCTCATTGGTCAAATGTAATGTGCTTGTCCAGAATTCGTAGTCCCGAGACTCGGTTCCGAGCTTTAGTCGGAACAGCGTGAACTCACAGTTCAGAACGAGTTCTGGATGTCTGTTGGAACAGTATACTGTGTTATATGCTTCGCCAGTTCTAGAACGGTTCTCGCGCTTGTAGGAAAAACCTATTATAAAGGCTTACGGTAATGTAATTTTGTACCGCCAAAAAAATAACATCAGACCAAGTCGGCTAAACTTGTTCACACCGGGCGAGTTGGTCATGCGGTTAGGGGCGCGCAGCTGTGAATTTGCATCCGGGAGATACTGACTGTCAGCAGCCCTTAAATGGTTTTCCGTGGTTTCCCAGTTTCACACCAGGAAAATGCTGGGGCTGTACCTTAATTAAAGCCATGGCCGCTTCCTTCCCACTCCTAGGCCTTTCCTATCCCATCGTCGCCATAAGACCTATCTGTGTCGGTGCGATGTAAAGCCAGTTCTAAAAAAAATTCTTCAGTTGTGCCGTATCTTCTGTACGTCCTGACACCAGCACTTGTCACACACGCTAACTTCGGGAAATGACTTATTTGGTTTTAACACCAAACAAGAAAACGGCATCCTGAGTTCGTAAGGAGAAGCATGCCATTCCAAAACCGGACGACCAACTATAACGTATAACGTTCTCTGAGATACAGAAAATCACAAAACCCGCCAAAGCTAGCTCAAGGAAACGCTGAAGCGCACTTTTAGCTGTTAGGTTTTTTTTTTCTTTTAGTGTTGCCCTTTTTCTTCTTCTTAATGTTATCATTATTATAAAATTGTTTTGTAAACCATGTAAGGATTCGGGGGGGAGACCTAGCTCAACACGGGAAAAAACAGGCCAATAGTCATTCGATTGTTAAATATGCTACAAACATTGTTGAAAAATTCTGCACATATCCCAGTATTGGCATGCTTCCTAGCAATCAGAAGCAACTGCAATAATGTCAAAATTCTAATTATATCATCTTAAATTAAATTTCCCGCCTTTTTAACAATATATCACTGTTTCCCTTATAAGTTCCAAGTTTATAAGAATTTTCGTACTTTTCCTTTTTTTAAGTGTATATCAAACCCCCACCTACAAAATGAACCTCAATCACTAACATAGATTGTGATTTAGATATCTTTGTCGAGTTTTTATTCCGCGCACCTGAAAATACTAAAAATAAATATTTTATATAAAATCTAATACAAACCCCATTGACCTGAATGAGGTACAGATTGTAGGACAACAGTATGGGAAGAAACCCTGAAAAAATCGTTATTATCCGTGAAACAGTAAGAGAGTTATGAAGGAAACCGTGATATTTTGTTAAAAAGGCGGGAAATTTTATTTTAAGATGTTATAATTAGAATTTTGAAATTATTGCAGTTGCTTCTGATTGCCAGGAAGCATGCCAATACTGGGATATGTGCAGAATTTTTTTAACAAAATTTATAGCATATTTAACAATCGAATGAATATTGGCCTGTTTTTTTCCCGTTTTGAGCTAGGTCTCCCCCCTTAATAGACATTTAACGGTAATCTCTTGTTATATTATTTTCCAATTTTCAAATTTTTAAGAATGTTGAGGATTTAAGCAGTATTTAAATACAAATGTTTATAGGCCTACATTCCTAAATATTTTTGAGTGTTTTTTGATAGAAACTGATGATGTTTCAACGATATCTGTCAATCTATTTTAATGAAGTTGTTGTACGGCTCCATGGCTAAATGGTTAGCGTGCTGGCCTTTGGTCACAGGGGCCCTGGGTTCGATTCCCAGCAGGGTCGGGAACTTTAACCATCATAAGTTAATTTCGCTGGCACGGGGGCTGGATGTATGCGTCGTCTTCATCATTTCATCCTCATCATGACGCGAAGGTCGCGTATGGGCGTCAAGTCAAAAGACATGCACCTGGCGAACCGAAAATGTCCTTGGACACTCCCGCCACTAAAAGCCATACGCCATTTCATTTCAATGGAATTGTTCCTTTTTCGGGTATAATTCTGTTACCGTATGTTTTCTCTTTTCAGGCAGTTTATAAATGTATACATTTTAGTTTCGGCAGACTGAATAATTACATGTCTCTTCATACCAACACACGCCATTTCTTGAAAATAATATGATAAATACCCTTTGTCTTCGGGGAATGTACGGATAAACTACGTGAAATGGAAACAGTAGTGATTATAGTTAAGTCAGTAAAACATTTATTTGCGGTTAGAGACTGTTCTTCTGAAACTGGTCTGTACATTTGGTGATGCATCAGTTCAGATATGAAACAGAGACTGTTCTCTGGATGGTCACGAAGTTTCCGTTACGATTTATCTATGAACACATCTGGAACATCTCTCAAACTCTCATGACGAGTCCTCCGTGGTAGGAGGTTCGTATCACTCAGTTGACGTTGGAACATTTCCTGCCTGAGATTTCTGGTCCTTGTTGGAATGGGCGCTGGATTGGCTGTAGGTCGAACAGAGAACCTGCGGGAACCCCTTGTGAATGTCGGTGTGTTGGTTGGTTTGAGTGATGACCGTCTGTACGTTGAAGAAGGTGGCGGGGGCGGAGGCGGTGTGGTTGGTGTCGGTGGCCTCAGGGAAGACCTCCTCCTGTTGAGCAATGCCGGGGGTATCGGCCTCAGTGACGATCTTCGTCGCTGAATAGCAGATGCTGCCGGACTGTTTGGAGAAAGAAGGTTGGATCCTGCAGGCACCGGTCTGAGGGAGAAGCGGCGTTGACTGTTTATTTTTTGGTTGGCCAAACTCGGGGGAGGGACGAACAGTGAAGTGAGAGAAGAGTATGGCGGAGTTAAACTGGCAGTTCCCATCTTCCTGCGAGGAGCTGGCGGCTCTAGCCGGGAGTGTACTGAAGACAGGGCTCGGAAGAAGTCCGCAAGGGAAGTCTCCTCCAGCACTGAGTTGATGTCACTGTTACTGCCACCTGTGGACGAGAAAATACTTCTCCTACCCGCAGCAGTGTTCGCGAGGTAGCTCTGGAGGGGATTGCGTCCTCCAATTTGAGTCAGATAGTTGAGCTGGCTTGCTGTCATGGATGAAGTGTCTTCTTTGGACGGGAGACTGTCCTCTTGTAAAGACTGAGACCGCTTTGCCTTCTGGAAAAAGAACATGTCACTGAACGACCTGGTCTTCTTGCGCCTCTTCGTCGACCGAAGTGGGTTACGCCATTTTGATAACTGGAACAACGAAGATGAGAAACTGCTTCGTTTCTCGTCGGACATCTTCACTGCTTCCATCTCCTCCTTCTCTGTCTTCATGCTGAAAACAATAAACAAATTATATTAGGCTTATCCTACGTAATAATTACAGAACAGTCTTACAACTTCTAGTGCATGTCTGCTGGATACCAGATAACGGCCCTAACCAAATAATTGATTGATAGGTGGAGGCAGGTAGCAACAAGAGATGTTGTGGGCAAACAGAGGCGGCGTATTAAACCAATTTCTCAGCCTGAGAGTGGATAAATTCAGTTGAACTGTTCCTAAAATATTCATCAGAAATGAAAGAAAACATCTTATTTGGATATAATACGGTAGAAAACGTCCGCGGACCGAATCTACCCAGTAACAAAACAGCTCTACGAAGTAGGATCAATAAGTTCGTGGACTGGCCATCTAGTGTCGCTGTGGTGCACTATAGCGGAGAGTTCACACCACAGGATGTTGCCGTGACAGTTCCTCGCTAGTTGCGTGCAGAACTACGGTCTATGTTGTGAAGGGTAGTTGAATGTTAGCGGCGGAACTTCAGAATGTCGTATTTTGAGCAAATGGCAAATTTCAAGTTCTGCCAAAAATTAGGCAAGTCCACTAACGAAAAACGTTTGAGATGATAAATTCAAAATCGCCTGGATCACCACGACGGGAAAAAAGACGCGAAAAGGCAGGTCATGTGATTCTTGAACTGTTAGCGCCAGTCCACGAACTTATTGACTGTAGTGCGTACATAGGAGTACACTGTGTTGCCTATATTGTACTCGTAGGCGCGAGCGCATGAACTTAGCCAGTGTAAGCTGAGTGGCTTCAGCCTTCTGTGGCGAGCGGGCAGTAGGGTCCGCGCGCCTATCTCTAGCTGTCCTGAGTGGGTTATTGTTTACTAGAGTGAAAAGTAGCTTGTCTCGTGGCTATTTCACATCATGTTTATCTGCTTCAAATAGGTATCGTTACTTTATTGCTTCAGTTCTATCTTCAATGAACAGAAACATAAAGATGGGAGATAGTGCAGAGACTTCAATTCTATTGATTTTTCAGTGCCTCATTCTTCCGAGTGCCTGCTTTTCGAGCAACAAGTTAATTTAAAATCAAAAATAGACCTTCATGGGCTAATTATTTCTCAGAAAGATTTAAAAATGTGGAATAAGAAAAAACTTGGCACTCGTACATTTTATACGGAAAAGCATAGAATCATATATTTTTTTGGCTGAGAAAGCGAGCAGATTCCCCTCTTACTATATGGGTGGAGGGGGTGCACTTCCAGGGGTGATAAAAAGTTGCAATAAATTGAAAGAAAACTTACATATTTCTTCTTCTAATAGTAACGTGATTGTGTCTACGTCCCACTTACTACTCTTATTACGGTTCTCGGAGACACCGAAGTGCTGGAATTTTGTTCCGTATGATTTCTTTGACGTGCCAGTAAATCTACCGATACGAGGCTGACATATTTGAGTACCCTCAAATACCACCAGTCTGAGCTACTCAGACTGACTGTTTCTTTCCAATATCGCACCGAGTGCGTTATTCTCTCCGTCCTATATATTTTCCTTTAGGTTTCTTTGCAGTCCGCCTCTGCGGTATAGTGGTTAGCGTGATTAACTGCCACCCCCTGGAGGTCCGGGTTCGATTCCCGGCTCTACCACGAAATTTGACAAGGGGTACGAGGGCTGGAACGAGGTCCACTCAGCATCGGGAGGTCAACTGACTAGAGGTGAATTCGATTCCCACCTCACGCATTCGCGAAGTGGTTTTCCGTGGTTTCCTACTTTTTCTCTACGCAAATGCCGCGATGGTACCTGAATTAAGACCACGGCCTGTTCCTTCCCTATCCCTTCCAATATTCAACCCCACCCCAGGCCCCTGTTCAGCATAGCAGGTAGGGGCACCTGGGTGAGTCACTGGTCCTCCTTTTCATTTGTATCCCCAACCCGAAGTCTCACGCTCCAGGACACTGCCCTTGAGGCGGTAGAGGTGGGATCCCTCGCTGAGTCCAACCCAGGATTGTAAACGGATTAAGAAAGTAAGTTTCTGTGGAAGTTTTGTTTTCCTTGGTAATCTTAGTTTTATTTTCACTAACTAATTGTTTTTCAGGGATAGTGATGGATTTAGAAGTTTCTTTGTCAGCCGGTTGTTATCCATTCTGTGTAGGTGTCCGTAGAACTTTAATCTCGTCTTTCTCAGCGCATCTGTGATTTTTCTGACTTGTTAAATGTCCTGTTGTTTCTTTTTAATCCACATTCATTTTAAGAGTGTGATGCAAATATTTTACCATGGAAATGTTTTTGGACTGGGATTCTGTCGGGAATTAACGTAGACAGAAAACAGACAGTGTGGTAACCAGGGAACCAGTGTTCGTCATCTTCTTCTTCTTCACGTTACATACAGTTTCCACTGTCTTTGACTGGCGTTTCGTCGCTTACACACTGTAACGTCACCGTCTTCGTGATCTATGTACTGTAGCATAAGCTCATTTCTTGTGGTGAACCTCTACACTGCTGCCATCTGTCGCACTACACGTAAACTCGCTCTCTGTTATTATTTCTGAGGATTTTTCTCTCCTGTCTTTCGATGATTTTATTTGCGACCTCCCGCCAGTTGCAAGAAATGAAATTCATATTTCAAGCTCAAAAATCCCTTCGACTCGGCTAAGTACTTCCTGGTTTTGACTGACGTGACTGTCCGACTCGTTGGCTGAATGGTCAGCGTACTGGCCTTCGGTTCAGAGGGTCTCGGATTCGATTCCCGGCCGGGTCGGGGATTTTAACCTTAATTGGTTAATTCCAATGGGTGGGTGTTTGTGCTGTCTCCAATATCCCTGCAAAATCACACACCACACTTAACACTATCCTCCACCACAATAACACCCAGTTACCTACACATGGCAGATGCCGCCCACCCTCATCGCAGGATCTGCCTTACAAGGGCTGCACCCGGCTATAAATAGCCACACGAAATTAAATTAAATTAAATTACTGACGACTAGCTGCAAACACACGTTTACGCAGCTTTCTCTGGTACGTCTAAGATTTTACAGCCCCCAGAAGAGGAAATGTAAGAAATTTAAATTGGACTTCTCGCTGGCTTGCCGATGGGGCCTGAACGTCCAATCTGTCGCTGTTCAGTCTTACTTTGTAGAATGTATTCAAAGCCAGTGACCCAATGCTCTTCAGATCTTCACTGATGGCTCAAAAATACCCTCATCTCCTGCAGTGGGATGCGCTTTTTACTGTTCCACAACTGAAGAATCTCGTTTATTTACTTTACCAAATGACTGTATTATTTTGTCAGCAGAAGCTGTTGCCATTTTCAAAGCTGTAGCATGCAGTTTAATTGTTAAAAAATGATTTAGTATTATTAAGATTTATTTGGGAAAAAATGTAAAGAAAACACAGATAATTATATGTAGTTCCGGAAGAGGTATCCTGGACTGTACAGCTTAGTTAAAATCCAGGAAATACCTCATAAGGATAATGTTGTATACTTTCAAAGATATATTTAAGTAACTATTAAAGAATATGTCTGTGCTAGTAAACTATAATTGAATGTGGTATCAGTTACAAGTGAGTTGCATTTCGAAATTGAACAGAACCAGTGGCATGTGATAGCGATGGATGCGATGATCGGACGGTCTCTCCCCCAGGTTGGTGGCCATCCGTGAATGGGTGAGAGGGATGTCCGTTCCTTGTTTGCAATCGGTCCTGTGGAGTTAAATATATTTGATTTACCGTAATTAATAATTCTGGTCGCATGTGAGTGCAATGGTCGCGGCGGGCGGACCTTCTCCCCCTCCCCGGTGGGTGGTTGTCCCTGACTTGTGGGGGGGGGGTCTGTTCGCTGTTTTTATAAGGATGTATAATGGGGTATGCAACATATACTAACATTATGTAACTGTTAACGAATTTGAATATCTTTGGATTTTTTGTATCTTGCTTTCGTTTATTGGTTTGTTTGGAGTACGTTCAAATTTAACTACATGTAATGTTTTAGAATACGCTCTCCCCAGTTGGTGGTCATCCGTGACTGGAAGAGAAGTGTATCTGTTCATTCATTCAGTTTAAGTGTTAAAACTTCAGCAGTTCTTATAATTACTGACTCTGTCAGTCTCTTGAAGACTCTACAGTCAACTGCTACATACAAACTAACGGTTCATCAAATACAGGTCATTCAGAGATTTCGACAACTTACACGTCTCAATATTGAGGTGCACTTTATTTGGATACCTAGCGATAAAAGCATCATACACAAATAATATGTTGACCGGCTCGCTAGATCAGCAACGCATTTGGGCGAACGCCCATATTCACCAGTGTCAATTCGAGACGATGTGCCACATATCAAGCAGCGTTCCCGGACGCAAATTCAGGTAACGGGAAAAACAATACACTGTAGTCCAACCATACCCTCCTCACTCACCATGTCGCCGATACGTCATTTCTCTTATTCGCATGAGGTCCAAAGACGCCAGTTTTGAAAACCATCCCTAGCGGATAGGAGTCCTAAATTCGCCTTACTGCTCCTATTATCTTCAAACAATCGCTGATCTAATCGCATTTTCTTCTCGTGCCATCTTTATAATGATAAAGATGTTGATTCCCGTAGGGAACCTGAAATATTAGTTCCGAATGAGTAAATAGTTGGTACGTTATTGGACATTACAAATTTTCCAGCTAATTCATTCCTGGTTGGCAGCGTTTCGCCCCAGTGTGCTAAGTTGGGCTTATCAATTGGTAAATAGCACACCTATCAAGACTCATGGCTAGTGCATACCGTGGAGGCCACTGCGTAGGCTACCTGAAGCCACCAGCAGTGCCAATGCACTATGAGAGACTTTGTCTCATTTTCAAAAATTGATGCCTGCCTGGCCATCAGATTAATTCCCATAGGGAATGTGCAGCGGAAAAAATGTATAACATCTTCGCTTTCATTGAGCTTCCAACTCAGCACACAGTGCACTTTATCATTCCAGCAACCAGAGATGTATAATGCAATCGCCATATTAAAAGACATCAATTTAAGACTATAAACTTCGACGTGCTACAACATCGGAAAAAATAACCAAACATACTATAGTTGCAGATGTCAAATTCCTTCTTTATTTCTCTGTGTATTTGTGTGTGAGAGAGCATTCTGTAAGGACTTCGGACGTAATCCAAGTACAATATTGTGGAAGATTCATATGTGTCTATGTATTTTAAGTGTATGTTTACTGTATTTGTAACTGGTCATTTGATCTGGTACCTAAAGCCAATACATTTTTTTTTAAATCTGGCGCTGTGGATAGGTGTTGTCTGGAAGGCGATGTAGTGTGTTGGTAATGGTGAAACCACATACGCTGTCTGGTCTAACGTCCATGCCCAAACGTTGATGGAAAACCAAACCTCGTGATAGGAACGTTGCGCCGTACAGCTTGGGGGATTTTTCTTAACCACACGTACATGTGGCAATTTAGTCCCGCATGAGTTATTTTATGTGCAAGTAAATCTACCGACACGAGGCTGACGTATTTGAGCACCTTCAATAACTGAGCCAGGATCGAACTGCCAAGTTAGGGTCAGCCCGGCAGAGGGCACTCTAGGCATGATTCTGATGTTACTCTTCCTCAGAAAAGAACTGAAAAACAAATTTCCGTCCAGGAACACCAAGATGAAGTGCTCTGATCCATGGCCAGCCAAGAAAGATGACGACTTGTCTAACCTCGTACGAACACATCGAACGTTTTCGGTGCCGGAAGGATTGAGAAAGCAGTGGCCTTGGTCTTAATTAAGGTACAGCGCCAGTATTTGGCTGGTGTGAAAATGGGGAACCGCGAACAACATCTTCAGGGCTGTCGACGGTCGAGCAAGCGCTCACAGCCAGCTCGCTCGGTCGGAAATCTCTGAAAGAAAAAAAATAATGTGGAATGTGACGGGGTCAGAAGAAAATTATATAATTATATAATATAATATAATTATATATATTATATAAGTGATGAGGCGTTCAAAGAGAGAGATAATCGCGTGTCTATTTGGATGCAGACAGATTCTGTGGGCTGCTCATGTCTCCAGAAAGGTCAACAGCAAGGGCGGTAACGGATGAGACCTTCAAGAACAAGATGGAGAAGGACCGAGGGGAGCTAGAAGTAGATACAGACTGGACAGCGCGTGATCTAAGCTAGATATGTATGTGCAGGATGGAAGATAATTCATTCACTGAAACAGGTCTGTTACTATCTGGTGAGAAGTCTGTTCGCATTGTAACCCACACGGCAGCAATATTGAGCCTGGAGAGGCGACAACCTGCTCTACAGCAGTGATAACTCAGGTGTCCCTGTACTGGAACGGCTGGGAGTTAAGGCGGGAACTTGTCCGTGCACGCCGTTAAGCGGCTATGTATACCTTCCAGGCGTTCTGAATGGCGATACGAACAAACTTTTATCCCTACCAGGTTGATCTTAGCGAGAGCAGCTTGTCCCGCTATGCAGGAATATAACTTACTTTATCAAATGATAAACACTGATGTACCGTGGTAATGGCCTATCCGACCTCCCTTTGTCAGTTCTTGTTCTCATTTGACTTTGGCGGTATTAGGCTTTCGATGTCTAGGGAGTCTTTCTATTACCGATACCTTCATTTTTCGAAGGATAGGAACTTTTCTTTCTTGCGTCTGATTAGTGTTAAGTGAGGGTGGTTGCCCAGTTGTACTTCCTCTTTAAACAACCACCACCAAGAACAATATCCTTTACGAGTCTGTTGAATTTATTTCGAAGTAATCTTCTTCAGAGTTTAGGCTGCTTTAGACTCCCGGAGAAAATAGGATTTCTTAGTTACCGAAGCCAGCGGTATCAGGTACCGGCTGCTCTTCACTATCCATTTAGTTGGATAAAAATTATTATTAAATTCATAACACTACCTAATAAAAACAGCGGTAATTATCAAAGAAAGCCACAGGTTGCGAAGTAAACAGCACAGGTATCTTCGATTGTAATCTGGCACAGTAGCTGGCCTAATATCAAATTGAAACGTGTTAATCGTTTTTAAAGAACTACGAGCTTGAATACGTTGATATAGTTTTGAAGAACTGTTGAGATACATACACCCCAGTGCAGTCCCTGCGTGTCAGCAACCTCTCTGCATCACCTGTGCGGCGGGACGGTCTACAGATTCTTTACACAGTCATTAGCACCACCACCACCACCAATGACATACTAGGTGGGATTTGAAGCATTTATTGGCGTTATGACTTCGCTCTCAGCAGAACTTTATTAAACGTTCACGTTACATGTTGTTCGTTATTGAATGGATCAGCGACGTTATAGTAACAAGTCGGTACATACGTTGTTAGATAACAGAAAAGTCGAACAAATGGTTTTCATTTTGTGGGGCTACATGTGTGACATAATTTACGCAATATATATTCCATCCCTAAAACAAGATATCACAGTTAACAGAAAGGAGATATTGTAATACCGTCGGGGTCGGAAAAGAGCAAGTGTTGACCAAGAGAGGTTGGATAGCATAGATGAAAGTGATGAGCCTGGCACAAGTAAGTGGAGGCAATGTCAGGACTCAGCTAAGGACCCCGCGGTCGCCAACCCATGCTCCCAACTTAAGGGGAGGTTGTAAGTTCTCCACTGGCAATAAATTGAGGAACTTTGACTGCAATTCTTTCAGAAACCATTAAGCCTATGAGGTTGAACTTTTATGTAGTTTTCGATACAAGCTGTTTCAATATATTGACTTTTTTGTTTCAACACTTTTGGTCCTGCATTTATTTACCTAAGTTCGAACAAATACGTTAATGTAATAAAGTACAGAAAAATACTCGTTTACAAATGAAGCTTTACTCTTGAGAAGTAAAAAGAATAAAAAGAAGCTATGTACAATATAATGTACATGAGGACTGATTGAGTTAATTCTGAGTGAAAGGATTATTTTCTACATTGTTTTTTTTTATTTTACACTAACTTTACCCCATATTTTCCCATAAAATATTTTATGACTTCCATCATGAAATTATAAACAAAAGACTAAAATATCAAAAACACCACAGCTAAGTATGGAATAACTGTAGAAAATTTCGTACATCTAGGTAAAGAACTTCCTGAGAAGATGCAACAATAAATTACCATGACAATATTTTGAATATTGTCCTTTTAATGCATGCCACTGCCATATGCTGGATTTTTACTCGTCATTTCTGGTTCACTTCAGCTTTCTGGCTCTCTTTGCCACATTTTCCGCATCTAAATCAACTTTTGAGCCTGCACCTTGTGAATGTTCAGCGCATGTCTCATCATCGTTCAGAATCTACCCCACAAATTCCTGTTTTGGATCTTTCCTTTCTTTCTTTCTTTTTCTTGAACATTTTTGTTGGTGCATATCAACCACGAGGATAGAAACAAACTTCGACCAGCTCATGTAACCGCAAACACTAGCGTACCAGGATCGGCCGATAGAGGGGTGATAGAACATGGCACAAGTGAATTATGCTGATATTCAGATTGCAGTAAACTAGAACAAGAACAATACGGTCAACAGTTAACACTTTATAATCTAAAATCCAACTTTCAAGACTTCTTAGAAAAATATATTCAACACATTTCATGTCTCTGAATGTGTATTCAGTTTATTTTTTATTGTCAGTTTATGTTTATCAGACTGGCCAACACACAAAACTCCCCTAGAGCGAAAATCTCAAACAACAACAACGAAAAGAGAACTAATCCAGGAAACAGAAAATACCGCAGTTCTCAGGACTGAAGGAACAAATCTATATCTCTTATATCACGTGGTATTTGAATGGAATTTGGGGTACTTTTTCAGCAAAAAACATTTGCACAATAGAAATGGACTTGAAGCTATCAAAATCATAAAATATCTAAAAGTTGCCAACCCAAAATGGCTTATAACCTTTATTGAAGAGCGCCTGGGGTTCTGTTTGAAAGACCAGATTACCTTAGCGACAAGACAAAAGTCTACAGACTGCCCATTTTATAGCGAATACCGGCGGACAACCAGTAATCATGATCGTTAAGGCGTCCAGTAGTTTGCCGGATCGATTTCCGTCGGTCGAAAACATTTTCGCCATCAGAACATTGGCCAGCATGGTAGGAGAGGTGGTGGTATACAATTTCTATTCACCAGATCTCGTACCAAAAGCCTCTTCGGTGTTGGTATAGAGTGAGGCCATTGGTCCCTTTAACCCTTGGTGCTATTCGACATGAGTAGGCTATGTGCTCCCACCGTGTTTCATTCCCTCCCTTCCTACTGATATATGTCACGTCGTTCATTTCATCTCATTAACTCCTCTGATGAGGTTGACGTCGAGAAGGGCATCAGGTCGTAAAAACTCGCTACGGAGATTCATTTCATTTCATACTCGACTCCGTAGGAAAACGGGACAAGGGTTGGACACGCACCGACGCACAACTGGACGACCTTTAAAAGCTTGTCGTAAGAGAATAAGGCCGAAGCTAGTCACGACATGACTCAGTTCATTCCTGACGAAACATGACGTTCTGTAACAGGATGCCGCTTCTCAAGTTGGTGTTAACGGTATCTCACATCCTCTAGGAAAAGTCTTTCGAACTAACATACGGGCGTTTCCATTGGAAGTGTGAATTGACTCCATATCTTCTTTCTCCTGGCTTTATCCTGTAACAGGGCCAACGCCATATGACAAGCTCTTCTCATCACATCGTGTCCTTAGCATCAGCAGCGAACAAACCAATCAAGGCCAAACGTTGCCGGACTTTAATTTCCACAGTCAGCCTGGTCGTCCTCTATGCATCCTGTTCTCTGAATTACTTGCATCGTGTGATCATTCTCTGAACATGGCCCCTTCAACCAGACCTTGTCGATGATGTTGATTGACTGCACTTGACACGGACAACTTCATTATGACACCTCTCGGCAAATGTGATGCCAATGACCCTCTCAGCACTGTTCCTCCCTCCACCCTAAGAGCCCAGCATTCTGCACGTGTTTCAGATAGATACAGCTCAGTAGTTGCGTGGCCTCGAGTAGTATCAAGATTTTTGGTCCTATCTCCGGAAGTATCGGCAACTTTTCTGCTGTATCTGTGGAGCGGGTCAGTCTGCTCGAAGGCTGAAGACCTTGAGTACTGGAATGAAGGAAACGCTCTTCATGCTATTTCGTTACTGTGTAGTATCATTGTACTTTTTAAATATGTTCAAAATACTCACCTCTTTTTCCGCATCCCCCTATGGGTGGGGGTGGTAGAATAACACCTACGGTAACCGCTACCTCTCCTAAAGAGGCGACTAATAGGGGCCCAGGGGTTCTTAACTTGGAAGCGTGGGTTGGCGTCCACGGGGCCCTTAGTTGAATCATGGCATTGCTAACGCTTATTTGCGTCAAGCTCTTTATTTTTCGTCTATCTTATCCGATCTCCCTTGGTCAACCCTTGTTTCTTTGGCACACTGACGGTATTAGATTTGCGAATACTAGGGAGACTTTTATTTGCAAGCCCTTCGTGGCCCGTGGCTTTCTTTGGCTGATGCCTTCATTCAACGAAATGTCGGACCTCTTCCACATTTCCCCGCTGATTAGTGTTGTTAGAGGATGGTCGCCCAGTTGTTCTTACTCTTAAAATAATAATAATAATAATAATAATAATAATAATAATAATAATAATAATAATAATCACCATTACTCTTGTTCCGTACAAAACATTTGTACACACTACAGAATGGAGGCTGTGACAGTTTCACTTGTTGTTGTAATCTTTCCCACAAGATCGTCACGCATGAATTCCCTCATAATAAATCCATTTCTTAGTTAGTACACTAACAGTACTGTATATCCACTAACTGATCGTTACTACTGTTCGGTCTCGTGTTCGAGTGGATCACTCATGTCGAACGAGGCCTAGCTCTTCGCACAGTCCACGAAATGCATTTCATTATCATTAAGTGCAAAGGGAAGGCCAACATAATGTACATTATACACATAGGACGCTGTGGTCCATGATGTTGCACACCAAACTCACTGACGCCGGTGAGTCGCGTCACCTCGTCTGCTTAGTGCTGCCCTCTAACGGACAAACATACACATGGCGTTGAACAACTACAACATTACATCCAACCGGAACGTTTACTAATGTTCTACTGTCAGGAAGGTCATAATGTGCCTTCATCGAATGCTAGTGTGTTGTGGAATATGAATCTTCAGCATTCGCGTTGATTTAGAGTAGACCGTCCCGCTCCACAGGTAACGCATACAGCTTGCCAACATATCGGAACTTTGGACTTAACACGAGTCTGGTTTGAGCTGTGGCAGAGAGTGGTTCGCTGTAGTCTGCCTTCATTGCGTGTGACGTTGGGGCGTTAATATTTTCCAGTAAAATAAAGTAAAGTGATAATGGCAACCAATAGCATTAGAAGAAATACAATAAAATGTACATTTACCGACAAGACAAATAAAACAGGGCCAGCAGAAATTCATGAGTGGATTCAGCAAACCTTAAAACTTAAAGTTGATCAACTGGAAGCCATTCAACTCGACAATCTGGAAAGCGCTGTCTATAACTAACCAGTAAACTATTGATGGGGAAGATATTACTAACTACAAACGGAAAATCACAGGTACGAAAATTTAATGGTTCCTTCTCTGATGTTGTGCAGATGTTGATAGTAAATTGGTCAGAATAATGGATCTACCAACAGAAATGCCGAACGAGAAGATAATGTCATTTTTAGCAAGTATGGGAAAGTAAAGGAAATAAGAAATGAAAGATGGTCTTCAACCTACATCTACAACATTTACAGTGGTATCAGAGTTATGCGAATAGAACTTAAAACTGCCATATCACCAATCGTGGCAATCGAGGGATATAACGCGCAGGTAATATATGAAGGGCAACCTATATCTTGCCTTTACTGCAACGCTACGGATCACTTTAGACAAGATTGCCCCATAAGGCGAGGCGAGAACGACAACAAAACAGGGCCCAGATTATTCAGTGAGATAGTTGCGAACAGGGAACGTCACATGGATTCACCCGCTGTATTAGAGCTGAATACTATACCCACACCGGTCAATGCCTGGAAAACAGGTTGCAGGTTTTCATTTTCTCTATACCCAGAAGCATACTTCACACAGACAAACCTGCCTCAGTACAAACATAGGCTGCAGAACAACACGAAGTGGATGAGTCACTCACTCCAATACCTTATCGCCAACACAAGCCAGCCTGGCTTTCTCACCAAACGACCAAGCAACAAATACAGCTATCAACACAAGACGAACACGAGCAACAACTAACATCCGATAATAGTCAACACAAGAATGAAGGTCATGTCAGAACGTTCTCTAATACACAACAACGAAATTGTAAACACACCTGTCAGAACTTTATGCCAATTGCAGGGCAGACTGACGTCACTGAGGTATGCTCATGATGTGAAATGCGCAGCTGTAGCGAACGATAAATGGGACACGGCGTTGGCGAATGGCCCACTTCGTACCGTGATTTCTCAGCCGACAGTCATTGTAGAACGTGTTGTCGTGTGCCACAGGACACGTGTATAGCTAAGAATGCCAGGCCGCCGTCAACGGAGGCATTTCCAGCAGACAGACGACTTTACGAGGGGTATGGTGATTGGGCTGAGAAGGGCAGGTTGGTCGCTTCGTCAAATCGCAGCCGATACCCATAGGGATGTGTCCACGGTGCAGCGCCTGTGGCGAAGATGGTTGGCGCAGGGACATGTGGCACGTGCGAGGGGTCCAGGCGCAGCCCGAGTGACGTCAGCACGCGAGGATCGGCGCATCCGCCGCCAAGCGGTGGCAGCCCCGCACGCCACGTCAACCGCCATTCTTCAGACCCTGGCTGTTCCAATATCGACCACAACAATTTCCCGTCGATTGGTTGAAGGAGGCCTGCACTCCCGGCGTCCGCTCAGAAGACTACCATTGACTCCACAGCATAGACGTGCACGCCTGGCATGGTGCCGGGCTAGAGCGACTTGGATGAGGGAATGGCGGAACGTCGTGTTCTCCGATGAGTCACGCTTCTGTTCTGTCAGTGATAGTCACCGCAGACGAGTGTGGCGTCGGCGTGGAGAAAGGTCAAATCCGGCAGTAACTGTGGAGCGCCCTACCGCTAGACAACGCGGCATCATGGTTTGGGGCGTTATTGCGTATGATTCCACGTCACCTCTAGTGCGTATTCAAGGCACGTTAAATGCCCACCGCTACGTGCAGCATGTGCTGCGGCCGGTGGCACTCCCGTACCTTCAGGGGCTGCCCAATGCTCTGTTTCAGCAGGATAATGCCCGCCCACACACTGCTCGCATCTCCCAACAGGCTCTACGAGGTGTACAGATGCTTCCGTGGCCAGCGTACTCTCCGGATCTCTCACCAATCGAACACGTGTGGGATCTCATTGGACGCCGTTTGCAAACTCTGCCCCAGCCTCGTACGGACGACCAACTGTGGCAAATGGTTGACAGAGAATGGAGAACCATCCCTCAGGACACCATCCGCACTCTTATTGACTCTGTACCTCGACGTGTTTCTGCGTGCATCGCCGCTCGCGGTGGTCCTACATCCTACTGAGTCGATGCCGTGCGCATTGTGTAACCTGCATATCGGTTTGAAATAAACATCAATTATTCGTCCGTGCCGTCTCTGTTTTTTCCCCAACTTTCATCCCTTTCGAACCACTCCTCCTTGGTGTTGCATTGTCACTGTCAGTCAGTGTATAATAAGTACTGGGTCACTAGAGAAACCGGAGGGAAGGACATAAGTATTCAACCACTGAACAAGAGCGTTATTCAAGACACTACGACTAATAGCATGCAATGGGTCGATGAGATAGAAGCGGAAACCTCGAATCTTTTGAAAATACAAGATACGAGGTCAGGGAATCAAGAAAGCTTGAAGACCAATGAAGTACCAACCCAATAAATTGTCATTTCGAAAAGCAAAACAAAAGTAAAAGCACATCGACGCTCGAGGGAGGAAACACAGAAGCCATACAACAGCAGAGACCCGCGGCTACAGAGGAGTATAGTGTCCCTCCCCCATCTCCGTTGAATTTATTAGGAGAAAAAAATGCATATTTTCACGAGTATGCTGTTAACATACACACTGATGACACTAAATATAAATTGCATTCAAACTGCAAGTAAACAGTCGCCTTTTAAGCAGATTATTCGTGTCCAGGACGTGGATATAGCTATGTTGAAAGAAGTGGCAACCGAAGACCTTGCTCCCATTCCTGGGTACGATAAAATTTATAATGTTAACGAGCACAAACGCGGTACAGAAATATACATTAAGGACAATATACCATACACCGACACAACACTGCTGCCAAATTATCGAGGAATCAACATACGCATTCGGGACTTACATATTGTAAGCATCTATGCCTCATCAGGCTGACAAGCAAGGACGCAAAGACGGCTGTTCTATACCACATAAATCCTTCGACTTATTTACAGACATAGAGACAATATGATCCTTGGAGGTGATTTTAACGCAGTATTACCACCCAAAGACCAAACAGGACAGTTACATGGATGTCCCGCGGTATCTGATTTAATAGAAGGGTTACGCCTAAAAGACACATGGGAAGTGAAGCAACAGAGGTCAGCTGGATATAGCCTACGTATTATTACGAAGGTGGCGCTTCTCGACTAGATAGAATATAATTATGTCAGTGGGGGACTGGAAAACCAAGTGAGGTAAACAGATGTATGCCCAGTGGAATTTTCGAACCATTGTGCGTTTATCTATAAGATCCGACAACTTGAATGGTGAGCAAGACGCGGACGAGGAATTTTTAGGTTAAATGAGAAGAACATGGATTTAAAAGAAAGATTTTTTGCTGAATTGCAAAAAATGGAAAACATACATACCCCGTATAGAGACACTCTTGATTGGTGGCTGTTATACGCTAAACGTCACACGATCTGGCTATTGAAGACATACAGGCAGTTTAACCAAACGCCAGAATTATGTTATAAATGCTTATGACAGTTTCATAAGAAGGATCCTACCAACCCTGATGCATATCGAGGAATAAAGAAAACAAGAGCGCAGCTACTAACGATACAGCGAAGAGAAATGGAAAGTCTGAAAATTCAAGCGCAAGATCATCAACATCTTACCATCTTATAAGGAACTGCAGAAAAGGGCTTCAAAAATACATCCATCACATCACAACAACTAATAGACAAATAACGAATTGCCCCGAAATAATAAAAGAAATGGCGAAGAGCTTTTTCCAGTCCTTGTATAAAGAAAAGTCGCCCAACCTCACAAATCATCAACATCCATTCTCTGATGGTATAAGAGGAAGAATTCAGCGTAGGGAACAAGAACGTTTGACCCAAGACATCAAGGCAATACTACAAAGCGCACCGAACAAATCTCCTGGCCCCGATGGTCTACGAAGAGCCTTTTACATGACATATTGGTCCATCATTAGAGATGAAATTGTTGCAGCAATGAATGATTCCTGTAATCCAGAAAGGAACATTGACAGGATGAAAGAAGGCCTTGTGTTCCTTCTTCCAAAGATGACAAATCCAACCAAGTTATCTGACTTTCGTCCCATAACGATCTTAAATTTTAACTACAAGCTATTAACTAAATGTGTGAAAAACAGACTAAGGAGAACGCCACATCCGAACACCAGTCTGGGGCGATACAAGGAAGATGTATAATAAATTCTCCGTGTAATTCGGGATATTATAAGCGAGTCATTGGTCAACAATAAAAGGAAACTTCTAATATCACTACATTCTGACCGCGCATTTGACAGGGTAAACCACAATTATATTGAAACACTAAATGCCCTTGGCTTTG
This sequence comes from Anabrus simplex, assembly GCF_040414725.1. Lineage (NCBI taxonomy): Eukaryota > Metazoa > Arthropoda > Insecta > Orthoptera > Tettigoniidae > Anabrus > Anabrus simplex. The sequence continues at coordinate 11,705,777 of NC_090275.1, read as the reverse complement.
ACACTCGATTCAAGACTCTCATGGGTAAAATTCTTAATGGAGGCTTTTCAAAGATTAACATAAATGGTTATTTAACAAGGCCAATCCACATCCACAGAGGAGTACGACAAGGATGTCCACTGTCTATGTTGAATTTTGTTCTCTCCATAGATCCCCTTCTTAGCAATTTGCAACAAACTTTCAGTCCTAGTAATATAGATATTGTCGCATTCGCAGATGACGTTACTCTAATACCATATTAGATCAACCATTGACATCCAGCATTTGTTAAAGGTAACGGAGGATTACGGGAGATATTCCAGGGCTCATCTGAACCGCAAGAAGACAAAGGCGATGTGGATTGGGAAAATGGGCCGTGTCCAATGGGCACTTCCAGAGTGTGTAACATTAACACAAGAAATTAAAATTCTGGGAATAACCTGTTTTAACAGTGTGTACAAGATGATCAAAAAGAACTGGGCCGATGCTTTGCATTCTGTAAGGGACATATTGCAACATGTTAGATATAGATCTTTCCTCTTGCAACAAAGAATAATGTATGTGAATATGTACTGCTGAAGCAAAATATGGTATCTGAGCCAAATCCTTCCTATGCCAAGGATGATTGGTAAACGTATAATTTCGGGTGTTGGTTGGTTCATTTGGTAAGGGTCATTCATACGTCTTACCAGAAGTACACTCACCTTACCTAAATCCCAGGGTGGGCTGGGACTAATCGACGTCAAAGAGAAAGCAAAAAACCTTGTTTCTAACAAGAAACGTAAAGATTTTTCACAGAGCAGAGGATCATAAATCGAAGAATTTCCTCACGAGATGGTGCAGTTTTCAACAATGCATTAACCCACCAGTTTATTAGGACATCCATCACCATGCACTTCACGCAAGATATCTAAGAGTCGAGTTAAGTTATTTGCCAACGGACGTCGTCACATCTCCAGATGTCTCACCGGAAAAGGGTTTATAAGTCTATCCTGTCTCAACAATATTTATCCCCTAACACAACGAAAGCAGCTATGATAATCAACTGGAATCGAGTATAGGGGAATGTCTCCAATCGCATACTTCCAGACCCAGCAAAAGAAAATTGGTATAAAGTAATCCATGGCATTATACCGACAAACACCAGACTTCATCATATTCATATGATGGAGACGGATTTGTGCAACTTCTGTCAATATAAAGATACAATCAAACACAGACTTATAAGTTGTGCGAAGATTCGACCGACATGGAATAAACTGAAACAGATGCTGAAGTACATCATCGGACGTGTGAACACATATATCGCACCTGAATGGGTGATCCGCCCTGCACTTAGTTTACAACCACCGCAACTGAACAGTGCTGTCGTGTTACTGTTTGGTTGTTATGTCGACTGTGTGCTGAAATCTTCTGAGTCTTACAGTGAATTCGAAAGAATGTCCGAGATAAGTCACTATGCTATAATATCCGTTCAGTGTCCGAAAAAGAAGAGATGGTTGGGAGAATATGTAGAGCAGCTAAGTAGTGTTCTGTAAGTGTGAAGTGCTGGAAGTGCCAAGGGTAAATTTAAAAAAATCGAGATGGACTATGTAAAAGTGTGATATGCGTTTGTGTGATTCATTCATTTGTTAATTATTCTTGTCATCTACGGATGGGCATTATTGTGGTATTCTGAGACTTCAACATTAGGCAATAAGAAGTTGTAAAGACGGTTTCTCTTTGTGTTTTTCTCTATCTAATTGTGTGTTCATTTGTTAAACAGTTGAAATAATTTTATGTATTAATTATTATATGTAAATAAATCAGATGTGCAAAAAAATCTACTTCGCCGAAGCGCCTGTTAGGTAAGACCACCCAACTTACTGAAGTGCATGCACAGGCTGCATTATGCGTGGGCGAGTATTTTATTTGTAGAATTGTTCCCGCTCTACAATATCCGCTACGTCTAGACAATTGATCTGAGGTATGCCCTTAACATGATTGCTAAAGAATACTGCGATGAGGCAGCTCATACACTGCTGTTTTGGACATGGAAAAAGCATCCGATCGCGTTTCGAGAGGCGTAACATGTTAGGGCCTTTGAAAGAAAAACTTTTTCCTCCTTGGGTTTTCTCGTCAAGATGTGGGATCTGCCAGTCGTCCACTTTGTCTGATCTGTGGCATCGAAAGAAAAAATATTCCCGGGAAATACATCACAGGTGTTTGTCCTGTTACTCTACGGGGTCTGGTGTAGCGAGTTTTTACGATCGGATGCCCTTGTTGACGTCAGCCTCGCCAGAGGACTGAATGAGAGGAAGTGCATGACGTGATGTATGAGGGAGAGGGGAAACCCAGTGCCGGCACATAGCTTACTCTTATCGAATAGCAGCAAGGGGTCTGCTCACCGCTTAATGTCCCCATCCGACGGACGAATCACCACAAAAACATCATATGGTCTCGCTCCATATGGAGAGGTTTAGGATTGAATCCAGGCTTTTGGCACACAATCTAGTGATTAGAAAGTGTGTACTACCACCTCACCTACCCTGCCAACCAACATTCTGATGAGAATTTTTGGAACAATGGGAATCAAACCATCTGATCACGGCATCAGACCATGTAGACTTGACTCCTTAATGAACATGGCTGCTGTGGGAGTCACAGAAAGAGTAGGTGAAGGTTGAGTCTGTTCGGTCTGGTTCAAGATGCACTTACTGAAAACGACCAGACTAAAGGAAAATGGATTTGAGATAGCTATGTGAACAGAGAGTCGCTTTAACATGTTCTTCTGGAATGGCAACCGTTGTTAAAAAGAGACGGATTAATGCTGACTGTTAACAAGATAACATACTGAATGACCCAGACGATGGGCAACAAGTCACCGAGTGTGACCAATACAGGGACCTCGGTAACATAGTGTATGGCTCAGGAAAACTTAATACGAGTTGTGGCCACCTGCCTCAAGCGACTGGTGTTTCATGTGACAGTTTAAGATGACAGGACCTGAGCACCATGACAGAGAACCTCACTCAACAGGAATGAAGACGTTCAGGTGGATGTGCAGCGTTACACAAAGAGCAACAGAATACGCAGTGTGAATGTATGAGGCAGCCTTGGAATTCGTAACATCGCCGATAAGCTGAAAAATATAGAGTGCGCTCTTTTGGGCCTATTCGAAGGAAATCCTCTGATTACGCTAGGAACATGGCCCTAACCCTATCCCCGCCTCGACGGAGATCCTAAGGTAGACGAAAAATGAGGCAGATAATTCTAAATGAGAAGGACATGCGGCAGTGCAAACACTCCGAAGACGATGTCATCGACAGACCGAAGTGCAGGACAATAAGAAAAGCTGACGCCGTCGCCATACGGTATAAAAGTTTGGAAGTAGTGGTGTTTGTGGTGTTGGTGATTGTTGTTTTAAGTAGTACAACTCAACGATCTTTCACCTTTGTCGGCGTCTTCTTGTCCTTAACCGTTCTCGACAATCACGCCACTTCGCCCAACCGTGTTGGACGACCTCTTCTTAAGCCCGAGATCCTCGACGCCAGTGGATCCTGTCTCTAATTTCAGTCTTTATTCCGCTTGCTTTCGGCCTCACTTCCGCTGACAGTACAGGAAAGGACAAAGTGCTGATCCTTGATGCAGTCCACGTCTGACAGGGAAGGGATCTGAGTCCTGGTGCATATCTTCAATCTGGACTCCTCTCTGCTTGAGACAATCCTAAATCAAAACGATTGCCTCGATATCTCGAACAAGTAATCATTGCCAGTGCGATAATGCGGGTGAAGAGGTGGCGAGGTTGCCGGGAACTTTCTGCACTTCTCTGTCATCCTCATGTCTTCGGCGTAAACGGAAATACTCACAGTATATTTCCATTTTCACGTTTGACAGTTTTCACTATAGTGAATAATAATGGGCTCATGAGGTATCCTTGAAGAACATTTTATTGCGCTATTTCCACTCATATTTATAGTTACACAGGAATAAAGCTCGTAACATCGAAAAATACAGGGTTATAAAAAAATATTCTTGGGAATTATTTCAACTGAAAATATATAAATAGTTGTAGGTTTTCCTGCTACGGAACAACGCATTTTTGTATCTGTTTTAAGTCATTTTCCATTCTACAGTATTTTGCCTTTAGTTATTGTTTAGATTTATATGAATTTGACTTTTTTCTTAGCTCTTTTTACTAAGTTGCGTCTTCTTCTAAGCTCACAATCACCTCAAACCATACTGACTGAACATTGTTCCCAATATCACATATAACGTCAAAATCACGAGACGTTACCACAAATATCGGGTATTACGTCACTCCGCATGGTCTTCGAGATGCTCGGTTCCACTAAAAACAGATAACAGACGCGGCGCTATTAGCGACTTTCTCAAATAATTCATCATTAATTCAAGAACGTTCTTTTAAGAAAAGTGCGCGATAAAGTTAAGGAAATGTACGTTTTAAATTTTACTTTTCTGGGTCGAGGAATCAAATCGACACCATTGACGGCTAAGGAGTTATATACATGCCCACATTTCCAAGAAGCCTATCATTTTAAGGCTTTTAATTTAAGTATATTTAGGCAGAGCTTTCGGACAACATAAAATCGTTAAAGTCGTCCGAGAAGAAATAAGTCTTGATGATGATGATGATGATGCTAGATTTCGGCTAGAATGACCTGCACCATACGGCCAGTGAGTGTCCATGTCCTATTATTTGAGTTTCGTGATAATTACTTTCCTGTGGAGAAGATCAAGTAATCGAATGACATTTAAAATAAGATACACAAGTTGAAAACTAGAAAAGCGACTGGAATTGATAAGATTTCTGGGGATATACTAAAGACAATGGGTTGGGATATAGTACCATATCTGAAGTACTTATTTGATTATTGTTTGGTCAAAGGAGCTATACCAGATGAACGGAGAGTTGCTATTGTAGCCCCTGTGTATAAAGGAAAGGGTGATAGACATAAAGCTGAAAATTACTGGCCAGTAAGTTCGATATGCATTGCATATAAGCTTTGGGAAGACATTCTTGCTGATTATATTAGACATGTTTGTGAAATTAATAACTGGTTCGATAGAAGGCAATTCGGTTTTAGGAAAGGTTATTCCACTGAAGCTCAACTTGTAGGATTCCAGCAAGATATAGCAGATATTTTGGATTCAGGAGGTCAAATGGACTGTATCGCGAATGACCTATCTAAAGCATTTGATAGGGTGGATCATGGGAGACTACTGGCAAAAATGAGTGCAACTGGACTAGACAAAAGAGTGACTGAATGGGTTGCTATATTTCTAGAAAATAGATCTCAGAGAATTAGAGTAGGCGAAGCTTTATCTGACCCTGTAATAATTAAGAGGAGAATTCCCCAAGGCAGTATTATTGGACCTTTATGTTTTCTTATATATATAAATGATAAGAGTAAAGGAGTGGAATCGGAGATAAGGCTTTTTGCGGATGATGTTTTTCTCTATAAAGTAATAAATAAGTTACAAGATTGTGAGCAACTGCAACATGACCTCGATAATGTTGTGGGATGGACAGCAGGCAATGGTATGTTGATAAACGGGGTTAAAAGTCAGGTTGTGAGTTTCACAAATAGGAAAAGTCCTCTGAGTTTTAATTACTGCGTTGATGGGGTGAAAGTTCCTTTTGGAGATCATTGTAAGTATCTGGGTGTTAATATAAGGAAAGATCTTCATTGGGGAATCACATAAATGGGATTGTAAATAAAGGGTACAGGTCTCTGCACATGGTTATGAGGGTGTTTAGGGGTTGTAGTAAGGATGTAAAGGAGAGGGCATATACGTCTCTGGTAAGACCCCAACTAGAGTATGGTTCCAGTGCATGGGACCCTCACCAGGATTACCTGATTCAAGAACTGGAAAAAATCCAAAGAAAAGCATCCCGATTTGTTCTGGGTGATTTCCGACAAAAGAGTAGCGTTACAAAAATGTTGCAAAGTTGGGCTGGGAAGAATTGGGAGAAAGAAGACGAGCTGCTCGACTAAGTGGTATGTTCCGAGCTGTCAGCGGAGAGATGGCGTGGAATGACATTAGTAAACGAATAAGTTTGAGTGGCGTTTATAAAAGTAGGAAAGATCACAATATGAAGATGAAGTTGGAATTCAAGAGTACAAAGTGGGGCAAATATTTATTTATAGGAAGGGGAGTTAGGGATTGGAATAACTTACCAGGGGAGATGTTCAATAAGTTTCCAATTTCTTTGAAATCATTTAACAAAAGGCTAGGAAAACAACAGATAGGAAATCTGCCACCTGAGCGACAGCCCTAAATGCAGATCAGTATTGATAGATTGATTGATTGATTCCAAATTTCCTTTCTGGCTTCCCTGATGTCCTCGAGGAGACGTCCAACCGCTTGTAGTGTCGACCTGTTCCTGCGCAATGCAAACTTCTGCTCTGATCTATTGGTTGAGCATTTCCTCGTAGCTGGTATGTTGGTGAATGTACTCTAGGGCTATTCCTTTATACCAATGCGGATCGTCGGTGTCTCCCGTTATTTTTAAACTGTACCATCATCCACGACCTTCTACATGTTTCAAGAGTTTCCAGTCATTCGGCGCATATGTTGAATAAATTTGTCTACGTGACTATGAACCATGACTACCTTTCCTTCAGATGTTCGTTGCGGATCTCATCAGGACTGGCTGATTTGTTCTATTCTGCTATCTTTGCTGAACTTGAAGTTTCCCTTGTACGTAACAGAGTTAGCTTCCGATGACAAGCCCAGTAGTTCGGGGCTGTAGAATACACCCACCCACCCCCTGTTTTAGGGAGACGTGGCTAGATGAAGTGTACTTTCTCGTTGTTGTATCAGGCAAAGACTGCTACTTTATAGACATGGTATTGCCCGAGAGTTACTGCTGCTGTTAACGCAAGGAAATGGCCAACACTGTTGTCAGCGTGAATGGAAGCAGCAACGGAAAAGTACCCAACACAAGAATGTGGGTGTGGAAATCAAAGCCAGAATCAGCACTGCATGAAGCGTGTTCCTGGAATTAAACATCCCGTGAACAGCCGTGAACACCGATGTGAGACTCGTTGGTGTGTTGTGAAGTGTTACTTGTTACTGGTGTTGCTTTACAATGGACACTAAAGAGTCCGACACACAAAGGAGGAAAAATACTCCATAATGGTCGCCAACCTTCTGTGAGCAGACGGTAGCAGAAAAATCCATAGCCAGTCATTATTTCAGGACTGCTACGCTAAATTCAGTCTTAACTAATGTTTCTTAATAATTATTAAGGAAGTTTTTCGAGAAAGAATGTAACAAATCTTTCTCGATTAGTATAAAGTTCACTTTCTGCCCTACATCTTAAGCAACTGGATATATTGCGTATTCGATGATCGAGTATATATTACTTTCTTCACTAACAATAAGATGAATGGCTTTGCCCCTTAACCTTGTTAGCGCCAACTAAAAATGCATTGTTCTATGCTAAAAGTGCCTTGCCCACTTACCTAAAAATGCAGTGTGTTTGGATAAGTGTTTATAATTTCTTGGCAAGTTAGACACTCGATTCCTTTCTTGACAGAAGCCCAACGTCCTCTTCTGTTTAAGAATTACAAAAATCGAGGGAGTTGGCCCTGCGGTTAGGGAATAATAGGTTTGAACCCCACTGTCGGCAGCCCTGACATGGTTTTCCCTGGTTTACCAATTTCACACCAGGCAAATGCTGGGGCTGTACCTCAATTAAAACCAGGACCGCTGCCTTCACACTCCTAACCCTTTCCTATTCGATCTATCTGTGTGGATGCTACGTAAAATAACTTGTAAAAGAAGTATTCCAGAAATCTAAATATTGTTGGTAACAACGCGAATGTTTTTAAATGTCTTCTTCTGAAATTAATGTTCTCTATTTGGTATTCCAAAGACAGCAACTAAATGAGATATTTACTTTACTCTAATTAATAACAAAATAGTTAACAGTTGACAGATATTAATATTTCAGTCATGCGATTGTATTATTTTGGGATCTCTCCAGAAATAAGCCAAGTTGTACATTTTATGAAAGAATCTATTATGAGGAAAGACATCTTACTAGCTACAACGAGTGAATGAGTTATTATGTACCGTATACCATTTCAACATTCACAGGGCACACAATGTTTCAGAATTCTTATTTATGCCATGAGATACAGTTCGAATGTAGTAACAGTCTGTTTCTTGGTTTGGTCAATGGAGCCGAACCCGACACAGTCTTGTTCAACTGTTGGGAAGTTTTATGTCACGAAAAGACAATTAAAGGCTTGTATTTTTAACGTGAGAAAAATTGCCACAATTAATTTCCCTCTTTACTTCAAAGTGCGATTATGTCTTGCTCCTCGAGCCAGCAGTAAGACTGAACGATGCCATCCAGCAGTCACCCAGGTGGAAGATTCCCTATCTGTTGTTTGCCTAGTCTTTTCCTAAATAATTGCAAAGAATTTGTAAATATATTGAACATCTCCCTTGGTTAATTATTCCAATCCGTGACTCCCCTTCCTATAAACGAAGTTTTGCCCCAATTTGTCCTCTTGAATTCCAAGTTTATCTTCATATTGAGATCATTCCTACTTATTAAAACTTATTTGTCTACTAATGTCATTCCACGCCATAGTCCTCACCTTTACATCTTTACTACAAGCCGTAAATACCCTCATAAACATGGGCGTTGTCTGTACCCTTTATTTATAATCCTATTTATGCGGAATACCGCAATGGAGATCTTTCTTATATTAACACCTTAGTACTTTCAGTGATCCCCATCAACCCGTCAACCCATCAACGCAGTAATTAAACCTGAGAGAAGAATTTTCCTAGCAGTAAAACTCACAACCTGACTTTTATCCCTGTTTATGATCATGCGATTGTCCGCTGTCCACCTCTTTAACATTATCGAGGTCTTTTTGCAGTTGCTCACAATGTTGTAACTTATTTATTACTCTGTACAGAATAACATCATCCGCAAAAACCAGTCACAAGACCGACTCGAATACTCAGGCCGTAACATAGAAAAACATGGGGACCGAAGAAGCCAGACTGCTGGTATTGGCTAACACGAAATTATTACGTAGATATTATACCAAAAGCGGTAATTTAACATGATACATATAACAGCACAAGGAAAAATCACATTTGCGCGTATTAAAAACTCTTCGCGAACAACTACCCATACCGAGCTCGATAGTTGCACTCGCTTAAGTGCGGCCAGTATCCAGTATTCGGGAGATAGTGGGTTCGAACCCTACTGTCGGCAGCCCTGAAGATGATTTCCCGTGGTTTCCCATTTTCACACCAGGCAAATGCTGTGGTTGTACCTTAATTAAAGGCACGGCCGCTTCCTTCCCACTCGTAGCCCTTTCCTACCCCATCGTCGCCATAAGACCTATCTGTGTAAAGCAACTTGTAATATAAAAACAACTACCCTCACATATAATAAACTAGAATAGACGGACATCCGCGCAGTGAGAGAAGACACAAACTGATTATTTAGAAATTTCACTCAGTCAAATCACAGCTCGCCTAGGATCGTTAACGAGTCAAGTCTGACACCATAGTTAGCCGGTTCGAGTCCCGTTGGTCGAAAATGTTGGCCGTAAGATTAGGCGAGGTGGCATTATTCAATTTCTAATCACTGGACTGCGCGCCAAAATCCTGGATTCATTCCAAACCTCTCCGCAGTGTTCAGATAGAGTGAGAGCATATGACGCAGTGTCGGAAGGTGTCGTTAAGCCTTGAGCAGTCTCCTTGGTGTATTCGACAGTAGTCTATGTGCCGCCACCGGGTTTCACCCTCTCCCTACTATCATATATCACGTCATTCGTTTCATCTCATTAACTACTCTGATGAGGGTGACGTCAGGAAGGGCATCCGGTCGTCAAATCTCGCCACGAAGATTCGTCTCATTTCACTCCCGACCCCGGGATGTGGATTGGACACAATCACATTTTCTCGTCACTGGATAGATAGAAATACATCATAAAACTGTTAAATTGATATTTATAACAACATTTTTAATGTAAAAAAGAAATTAAGGTGCGAATTCTTCAAATTTATTTACTCTCATGAGAACCATAAAACATAACGTGTTGCCTTAATTTATAAGTAGTGGACAATTTCTAATGTTCCATCTAATGAAAGGGAAGTGCACACGAAATGATGATTCTAACCCAATTAACGCCTCTGCCGATGCTAACCTTTCTTTTTTTTTTGGAAACTCTTAAAGTATATGTTGACGTATGGCATAGCAGCACCTCACTCAATGATGGTAAACTTAGTAATTAAACGTTCAGGTGTTTACCCATTGAGATACATGAATGCAAAAACTCCATTGACTAATGATGTCTAACCTACATGGACGAGCTTCAATATGCTTGATAACAGTTAACCACAGCATGAATAAATAAAAATCAGCTCATTCTTGTATTCCGATCATTTGTACTTCTGAGTAGGCAGTTAAAGTATCCTAATTTATATTTTGCACTCTCGATCTTTCAGTATTTATGAGCGGTTAGCTATTAATAATCAAGTTCCTATATCCCAATAATCGCAATTGAATTGTAGTGTACATACGGTATATTAGATAGTATCTTGCCTGTTGTATTCGTGTGTATCGTTGTGTTCGGTAACCCTTTCCATACTTTAGCATTTAACCAAATGGCACGTTTCATTTCTATTACAGCATAGTAGGATAAAGTAGTACTAATATGCGCTTAACTTTGTTGGTAATCCTTGAGTAGTTCTTGCGAATTTCAAACTTTAGGCCTAATTGCAATTTTCATTTCTATTTGTGCTTAGTAATAACCTGTTGTAATTAGAATACATCTGAACGGAGTTTAAAATTATTGTAGTGTACTATAGTATCTTATTAGAAATGAGTATATTTATTCTATTACTGTGAAATATTTGTGTAGTATACAGTAGTATCTGTTTTACTCTCATACTAGAATTCTGTTGTAGTAATTAGGGTAGACTTAACTGTAGTTTAGAATTGTGTAATTCTTGTGTATTACTTTCAGTTTGCATTAATTAACAGCAATATTCATTCTGTTAGGGTGTTGTAGGAAAAAATCGTACATCTAAGTAGTACTGAAGTGTAGTATTAGCCTATAATAAGTATCCTAGACAATATTTCTTTCCTTTCACTTTTATTTTGCACAGAATAAGTTATTTTATTTTTCTTTTATTTTCATTATTCCATAAAAAATGGCTAAGGAGTGCAAGTGTGGGAAATGTGGGTGTGGCCAGGCATTAAGGAGTATGAGGGAGAGAGTTTGAGGGGGATAATTAGGATTCACTCAGAGGACAGGGAGGGAAGTAGGCCTCCTTCAAAACCGTACAGGATACAGTAGGTGTAAAAGTTGGATGGGAGGGAAAGGGGAGAATTCTAGAAGACAGGTGGTCTAATGTTTTAAGGGGAAGGAGATTGCAGGCTAAGAGCTTTATTCAGGATCAGAATTTAGACCAGGTGTATGTGAGAAATCGGTACGAGTCACTGCAGGTGGAATAACGAGGGAAGATGAGGAACAGGGAACTGTTGCTGAGAAGTGTGGAAGTAGGAGGAAGGGAAAAGGTAGGAAAGGGCAATATAGAGTAGTGGGTAAGAAAAGACAGGTGGAACAGGTTCATGGGAGGGAGAAAAGGGAAGAGGAAGTAGCTTCTGCAGCTGTCAGGAAAGATAGGGCTGACCTGTAGAGGAGCGGATCAAATGAGGGGGGTACGGTTGAGGCTCTGGTCTTGAGGGATTCCATTGTTAAACATGTGGGGAAAATGTGTGGAGGAAAGGGAACCAGGGTAGAGTGTTATCCAGGAACTAGGTTGAGGCAAATGTTGAGGAAAGTAGAAGAGAAGGAGGAGGGAAAGGAGAAGGTGGTAGTGTTTCACGTTGGTACTAACAACGTAAGACAAGCAGGTATAAGTACCAACATACTGTAGTTGGGGATGTGTGGGATCTGGTAAATGCAGCACGGGTGAAGTTTAAGAAAGCGAAGATTCTTTTCAGTGGAATACTGTGTAGGAGGGATACTGACTGGAATGTGATTGGGGATTTAAATGAGACTATGGAGTGGGTATGTGGGAAACTGGAAGTGAGATTTCTAGATCCTAATGTGTGGGTACGGGTAGGGATCTGCGCTCAGATGGCCTTCACTTCAACCGCAGTGGTACATATACGTTAGAAAATTTGTTTAGAAGGGTCATAGGGAGGTACATTCAGGGAAACAGGATGGCCTAGGGAGCGGTGTTAAGGGTACAGGGAAATGGGAACTGGAAGTCAAGTAAGGATGACATAAAAATGTTAGTGGCCCGATGACCTTCGATGTTAGGCCCCTTAAAACAACAGGCATCAAAAATGTTAGTGCTGAACTGTAAAAGTATTGTAAAGATTGGAATAGAATTAAGTAATTTAATAGATATATACTTACCAGATATTGTAATAGGAGTTAAATCTTCGCTGTGAAATGATATAATGGATGCAAAAATATTCTCACGGAACTGGAGTGCTTTCGTAGAGATAGGATAGGAATCGTAGAAGGGGGAATATTCATTCTGATGAAAGAAAAATTTGTAAGCTACGAAAATGTTAAAATGACAAACATGAAATTGTAGGTGTAAGGTTCATATCTATAGATATTAGGCAACTTGATGTCTTTGGAGTGTACAGACTGGGAAAGTGTAGCGCTGAAGCTGATTCAGAATTATTTGATAAGATAATCAGCTATGTGGGAAACGATATGGAAAGGAACGTGATAGTAGCAGTTGATCTCAATTTACTAAATGTCAATTGGGAAGGTAATGCAAACGACAGGAAGCATGAACAACAAATGGTAAATAAGTTAATATGGGAAGTGCATCTGATTCAGAAAGTGATGAAACCAACTAGAGGGAAGAATATCCTGGATGTGGTGCTGGAAAAACCAGATGAGCTCTATAGAGAAACCCAAGTAATAGATGGTTACTAATGATCACGAAGCTGTTTTTGTCGAAGTTAAAAATAAATGTGAACGAAATGAAGGCATTAAAATTAGGACTGTTCGGCAGTACCATATGGCTGATAAAACAGGCATGAGGGAGTTAAAAAAAAGTAACTATGATCGGTGGAAAACGGTAAATAAAAATGTAAACAGACTCTGGGATGGGTTTAAAGCAATTGTTGAAGAATATGAAAACAGGTTTGTAGCTTTAAATGTGGTAAGGAATAGTAAAGACCCGCTTTATCATAACAGAGAAATAAAGAGACTAAGAAGGAAGTGCAGATTGGAAAGAAGTAGGCTGTGGAAGTTAGGAGAAATTGAAGGAACTTACTAGCAAACTAAATCTAGCAATGAAGTCAGCTAAGGACAACACGATGGCAAGCATAATGGGCGGTCATAGAAATTTTAGTGAAAAATGAAGAGTATATATAAGTACTTTAAGGCAGAAACAGGTTTCAAGGACATTCCAGGAATAATTAACGAACAAGGGGAGTGTGTATAGGAGGATCTTCACAAGGCAGAAGTACTCAGTCAGCAGTATGTAAAGATTGTTTGTTACAAGGAAGATAGAAGTATTAACATTTACCTATGACAACAATGACATTTACAGTAAGATACAAACATAGAAAACTAGAAAAGCAGCTAAAATAGATAAGGTTTCAGGGGAAATACTAAATACAATGGGTTGGGATGTAATACTATATCTGAAGTACTTATTTGATTATTGCTTGCTTGAAGGAGCTATACAAAATGAATGGAGAGTTGCTATAGTAGCCCCTGTGTATAAAGGAAAGGGTGATAGACATAAAGCTGAAAATTAAAGCCAGTCAGTTTGACATGCATTGCATGTAAGCTTTGGGAAGGCATTCTTTCTGATTATATTAGACATTTTTGCAAAATTAATAACTGGTTTGATAGAAGGCAGTTTGGGTTTAGGAAAGGTTATTCCAATGAAGCTCAACTTGTAGGATTCCAGCAAGATACAGCAGATATCCCGGATTCAGGAGATCAAATGGACTGTATCGCGATTGCCCTATCTAAGGCATCTGATAGGGTAGATTTCGGAGACTAATGGCAGAAATGAGTACAATTTGACTTGAAAAAAGTGACTGAATGGGTGGCTATGTTTCTAGAAAATAGAAATCAGAGAATTAGAGTAGGCGAAACTTTATCTGACCCTGTAATAATCAAGAAGGGAATTCCTCAAGGCAGTATTCTTGGACCTTTATGTGTTCTTATATATTTATATCAATTATATGTGTAAAGAAGTGGAATCAGAGATAAGGCTTTTTGCAGGTGATGTTATTTTGTACGGAGTAATAAATAAGTTACAAGATTGTAAGCAACTGCAAAATGACCTCGATAATGTTGTGAGATGGACAGTAGGCATGGGATGATGATAAGGTAAGGTAAGGGTTATTCTGCCCGAAGGCAGATCCGAACCTCCGCAGAGGTGTTCCTGAGCCGGAGTTTACGTGCGGTAGGGTGGCCAGTTCCTTTGGGATGATGATAAACGGGGTTAAAAGTCGGGTTGTGAGTTTCAGAAATAGATAAAGTCCTGTGAGTTTTAATTACTGCGTTGATGCGGTGAAAGTTCCTTTTGGGGATCATTGTAGGTGTCTAGGTGTTAATATAAGGAAAGATCTTCATTGGGGTAATCACATAAATGGGATTGTAAATAAAGGATACAGATCTCTGCACATGGTTATGAGGGTGTTTAGGGGTTGTAGTAAGGATGTAAATGAGAGGGCTTATAAGTCTCTGGTAAGACTCCAACTCGAGTATGGTTCCAGTGTATGGGACCCTCACCAGGAGTACTTGACTCAAGAACTGGAAAAAATCCAAAGAAAAGCAGCTCGATTTGTTCTGGGTGATTTCGACAAAAGAGTAGCGTTACAAAAATATTGCAAAGTTTGGGCTGAGAAGACTTGGGAGAAAGAAGACGAGCTGCTCGACTAAGTGGTATGTTCAAGCTGTCAGTGGAGAGATAGCGTGGAATGACATCAGTAGGCGAATAAGTTTGAGTGGTGTCTTTAAAAGCAGGAAGGATCACAATATTAAGATAAAGCTGGAATTCAAAGGGACAAATTGAGGCAAACATTCGTTTTTAGGAAGGGAAGTTAGAGATTGGGAAATGTTCAATAAATTTCCAATTTCTTTGAAATCATTTAAGAAAAGGCTAGGAATACAACAGACAGGGAATATGCCATCTGGCGACTGCCCTAAATGCAGATCAGCATTCAATGTCAATCAATCAATACAATGAAAATACATTATAAAATTGTTAAAATGATATTTGTAACACCGTTTTGAATGATTACAAATTAATTAAGGCGCGAGATTCCTCACTTTATTCGCTCTCATGACATGTTGCCTTAGTTTTGAAGTTGTTGTCAATTTCTTATATTCAGCACCCCATGAAAGGGAAATAATACACCCGAAATAGTAATGTTATTGGCTTTACGTCCCACTAACTACATTTTAACGGTTTTCGGAGAAGTAGGCGTGCCGGAATTTAGTCCTACAGTATTTTTTTACGTGCTAGTAAATCTACCGACACGAGGCTGATGAATTTGAGCACCTTCAAATACGACCGAACTGAACCAGAAACGAACCTGGCGACTTGGGATCAGAAGTCCGGCGCCTTAACCGTCTGAGCCACTCAGCCCAAGTACACCGGAAATGATTATGTTAACCCAGTGAACAGCCCTGGTAATGCTAATGTAAAATTGACACATGGCATAGCAACACTTCACACAATATTGGTAACCTTAGTAATGAAACGTTCAGACACTAAAGATATAACAGATTTTTACCCCTTAAAGAAGATGAGTGCAAAATTTCTATTGACTCTAAATATTGATATTTAACCACATGGACGACCTTCAGTTCGGTGTAGTCTGCTTGATAACAGATAACCACAGCATGAATCGGAAGGTGTTGGTAGAGTAAAACCCTACGTTACAAACCCAGCTAAGCACTATTTCTTCTGTGTAACAATATGCAGATAGTTCCATCTGTCAAGCACAGATTATTGTAAAATACACTTGCATCTAAATCCTCGACACTCTGAAGCACATGAACACTGACGGTATATCACTATACCAATTATATTCTATCTAAATTAATATTTCTTCAGGAACACGTATTGATTCACCGTTTGGAATTAGACTTATTCTCAAAGTGATGCATGCGCACTACAGTTTTGTCAACGACTTCAAAATAGTCACGATGTATATTCCTAACCCATTTCCTTCTTAATGTTTTATACCGTTGAAAAAATAAGAATAGTTATATGAGAGGCATTGTCATAGTTAGACTTAAACCTGGTTCACAACATGATCAAAACAAACATATTCGAACATACTGTGTATAATTACAGATCCTAAGTGTCCACTGAGTCATATAAATACACTCGCACACTTATTTCTATAAATACACTAATATTTATCGTCAAATTTTATGAAATTACACCGAGTACATACAATAACAAACCCACATTTCCAACATATTCGGCTACTCGATTAGCCAACTTTGAACGATCGAGAGTAGCATTAAGGTCTGAGGATTGGAGTCGGTCTTGGAAGAAGCTCATCCTTTAAAATAGTTTCATCATTGCTACAACTACAAAGAAATATCAGCATAATCACCATCACCGCCCATCAAGGGAAAGTCCTGTACAGAGCATGTCATTCGCATTCTATAAACGTGTTGATAAAGCAAAGAGGTTAGACTGATGCATTACTTTACTGCAAATGCATTCTCTGTGACTTACCTGTGTCGCAGCCACCCGATAGTAATAGCTAGCCATGCATGGGGAATTAGTTGAAGGGAAAATTAGTACGCTACATACTCTTTTGGTTAATAGTTTATTGTCGATATTTGTACTGTAGATGCTTTCTAATACTAGACCTTAACACTAGAATGTCGAGCTGAGTGCTATACATTTGTAAGTGCACCTGACTATCTCAGCATTATTAGTAGGGTTACCTTGTCCTTGAGAACACTGTTGCCATATCACAAACTTTACAGAGAATTTGTATCAAAATATTGTCTGTGATTTTGATTACACGATTTAAGTTCAACAAATAAGACAATAGGGTGACAAACCGACCCGATCTGCCTGGGACACTCAAGTAAAGCCTTATGTCTGGGGTAACACTTCACCGGGACTCCCAAAATGCTTTTTTTTTGCTTGTATAATAGAGCAGTTTATCATCAGATGGAGTAAACTTTTAACTCTTTAAGGTCCAGTGTCTGTCCTTGCGAAAAAGACCGATTGACAATATATCGCCAGGGGGCACACTAACCTAGAGCGTGTTTGACATAAATATGTCTTATGGATGGCTGCCATCTGATATTAGCTGCCGTGACTGAGAGACATATTTATGATCGCTTGATTTTCGCAAAGGGAAAAGGGGTTTCACTAATCTGATATATGAATTATTTTTTTATGTCATGTTAAAAGAGAGAGTTTTATCAACATTTTATGAATGAAGAGTGGTATCGAAAACTTATTTATAATCCATGTTATAAATTTATGAAAGGAGAACTTCAGAATAAATAGCTGGTCTTTCAGGAGCAGTTTTCTTGAATATGTCAATGTTATCACCGTCTCAAATTCTAGTTTATCGTGGCACTGAAGTTGACAAGGAAGGTTATCTTTCCTCTCTCTCTCTCTGTTAGCATTTGTAAATTAGATCCCGGTATGTTCTGTCGACGTTTATATCCGTGATCCGTGTGGCGTGAAAATGGGAGATATTTTTGAAATCTAAGACAGCTAAAATAAACTATCATTTAATTTTCTGTATTAACTTAGTAAAAATATTTAATAATAATGACCTGCATTGATTTCCTGTGCAATAATGATTGGTCATTGTCCCGTATTGGCTTTCCGGTAAGTTGGTCACCCTAGATATAAATCCGAAACTACCGTATCTACATGGTAATGTAATGTCGTATGGCTTTTTTTTTTTTTTAGTGCCGGGATATCCCAGGACAGGTTCGGCTCGCCAACATGGTTATAACACGCATCATTTTCAAAAAATACAGTCTTCAATACTAGGGTGCGTATTACATTTTCGTGGAGACGGTAACAAATTCAAATTATGCGCCGTATATGGTACGAGATAAGGCGAGAAGCCGCCGACGAAAACGGCAGTTGCGGATTCGTGTTTTCTTTTCCGCATTTTTCATTTCTTGTTCTTTTACGACCCCGACGGTATTAGAACACTCGAGGCCGAGGGAGTCCTTCATTTTCACGCCCTTCGTGGCCATAGTCTTTCTTTGACCGATACCTTCATTTTTCGAAGTGTCGGATCCCTTCCTTCTTTCTCACTGATTAGTGTTCTATAGAGGATTGTTGCCCAGTTGTACTTCCCCTTAAAGCAATAATCACCACCAACTTGGATAAATGTTCCATACAAATGTGAAAACTAATTCGGTGGTTTTTGAGATTAATCTCTAGTAACACAGACACACAGTTGCCGGGGGCACTATATTCCTGAATGAAATGACATTGGTGGTTCTTTTTTATGCTAATAAACATCACGAATTTATTTCTTAACGCACTTAGAGACATGCATCTTGCTAACACCTTACCAAATTTAAAGTCCCCAAGTTTTATCGAAATCACTGCTTAGTGGCAAAGTGAGCAATTGTCAGTGTTCTCGCAGACCTACTACACACCTCCTAAGGCCACGTTGTGCAATCAGTTTTGTCTGATCTCTGCCCAAGTTTTAGTTTCGGCCGTAAATTAATCGTTTAAAAATACAGCAATACCTCGATAAACCGAATATCAATGGATGACGAGAAATGTTTACATTAACAGTGGTTTCGAATGATTAGGGTTTCAATATAACGAGGTTAAATAAAGTTATCGTTTTAGAGAAAACCTTTTATTCTTCATGTATGGACCGGGGCTCGAACCCCGCAGAGGTAGTCAGATGTTTACAGGGCGGAAAAAAGTCCATTAGCCACTCCATGTCGTACGATGTCGGCATGTGAAAGATCTCTGGTGACATATTTGGTGTTTACCCGACAAAATTCATTAAAACTCGGTCATAGAGTCCTTTTGTCTGATAACTGGTAGAGTAAATGACATCAAATCAAAATCCCTACACACGATATCTGAGGTCCCAACGTTCAACACTATTATTTTAATAAAATTTCATAAAAATAAAAGAACTACCTCTAAGACTAAATTGAATTTTTAGAACGTACAATTTGAAATGTTTTGACAGGTCCCACGGGTACATACGAACTGTTATCGATTAGATTTATAGAGGTTTGAATCGAAAACATTCGATCTGTGCAGATTTCGTTGCCTTGTGGCTAAATTTCTATTGAACACCCTCCAAAAAATTATATTCATCTATTGTTTTTCTTTGCATTATCTACGATTTTGCACTGTAGCAAAAGAAAACTAATAATAATGTTATTTGCTTTATGTCCCACTAACTACTCTCTTACGGTTTTCGGAGACGCGGAGGTGCCGGTATTTAGTCCCGCAGGAGTTCTTTTGCGTGCCAGTAAATCTACCGACACGAGGCTGACGTATTTGAGCACCTTCAAATACCACCGGACTGAGCCAGGATCGAACCTGCCAAGTTGGGGTCAGAAGGCCAGCGCCTCAACAGTCTCAGCCGCTCAGCCCGGCAAAAAAAAAAAAAAAAGAACAGACTAAAACTTCGAGTTACAGAGCTTTTCGATTTATCGAGGATTTACTGTAAAACTTAAACATTACATCTTTGAACAGAACCTAATACTGTTTCGTCATAGAAGATAGAGTAGGTAATATGTACAGTTATTTAAACGTTTGATTATATATGTACAAGAAATATCATTAGTATATTTTACTTTACAGAGATTCTTTTAAGGAAGCACACTATTTTAACAGGAAACAATGACAGATCTTGAACACAAAATTAGCAGATAATAATGAGAATATTTTTGATAGTTATTGTACGAACTTCATAAAGAGACGAAAATTGTCGTTCAGTATTGAGATTTCAGTTTCCTAAAGAAAACGTTTCAGTTCTATTCCTTATTTTGAATAACATTCAGGAATACGCCGCTTATCATGGGAGGCTGAGTTTATGCCTGTCTATTGTGGACTGCAAATCACGATCGGAGGATTTTGATTAATTTTAAATGCACGTGGATCAATTCACATGCTGTTCGGTGAGTTGTGTATGGTCCTGCGCCAAAAGTGTATTTTAAATTTGGCGCAGCCTCCTGCCCCCCTACAACTTGCAATTTCCGAAAGTAACGTTTTTATACTTTTGTCATGAATCATAAGAGCGACCACGTGGGCCTTAGCTGAGTCCTCTTACTTGTACCTCTAACCCTTGGTCAACTCTTGTTCTTTCATTTTGGCGCCGTCCGTGTCTTTCTTTGGCTGATACCTTCATATTTCGAAGTGAGGGGGCCCTTCCATTATTTTTTTCTCTGATTCATGTTAATACAGGATGGTTGCCCAGTTGTTCTTCCTCTTAAATAATAATCACCATCACCGGCACCAGGAAGCATAATAGCTAGAGCAATCGAACTCAGTACCTTTCTTTGTCTAAAAGCTGCAAGCTAGTAAATGTAACTTGTGCCTAAAATATTAGAATCGCACTGACCACCTCCAAATTTTTGACGGAGGAAATTATTTTTGAGAGCCCAGTTTAACAGACTGCGGGCCCCATGGTGTAGGGGTAGCGTGCCTGCGTCCTACCCGGAGGCCTCGGGTTCGATTCGCGACCAGGTCAGGGATTTTCACCTGAATCTCAGGGCTCGTTGGTGGTCCACTCAGCCTGTGGACTGAGATGGCGACCCCGTTCTAGAAAACGTAGAATAACGACCGAAAGGATCCGTCATGCTCACCACACGACACCTCGTAATCTGCAGGTCTTCGGAATGAGCAGCGATCGCTTGGTAGGCCCTTTCGGTCTGTAGCGTCATGGGGTTTAATTGTTTAAACAGTCCCGACAACCTTGCTATATTGTGTCTACATGGCCAGTGCTCTCTTAGCCCGTGAACAGACAATACTTTCTTCTGAAGGTGCGGAGCAAAGTTCTCTGCGAAACATAAACAATTTCATCGTATTTTCCTGACACACCAAAAGCTTTCGAGAGATGAACATACAAAATGCAGCTCAAAACATGCACGGGGCTGTTTCAGTTAAAATAGTGTGCTTCAGCTAAACTACTGAAGAAGAAGAAGAAGAGAGAAGCGCAAGCAGGGACGTCCACTGGAGCGATGCTGTTAGACATGGATGCTGCCAACAAGACATTAGCGACGTTAAACTTGACTGTGAAGACCACGCGGTCAGGAGGTATCTGGCGGGTGTTCGTCTCTTCGTTGAACTAACTATTGTTATCAGTGAATATTAGAATGTCTATGGATTCAATTAGCGAAGATGAACAGCTCGGTTTGGAAATTGTCAGTAACAAGAATATCACTTTATTCCAGTAGATACAGGACTGGTCGTGGTGGATTTCACTCCTCTAACAAACTTTCCTATTTTTTATGACTATCTGAGACTACAAACATTCAATTGCTTTCTCAGTTTAATTAGAAATACCACACACAAAATGGAAAAAATTACATGAAAATCCCATTCTGCAAAAATGATTAGCAGGTAGTCACTTTAAGGTAACTAAAATTCATATTACTTGTGTTGGGAATCAGTAATTAATTTTTTTTGCTAGGGGCTTTACGTCGCACCGACACAGATAGGTCTTATGGCGACGATGGGATGGGAAAGGCCTAGGAGTTGGAAGGAAGCGGCCGTGGCCTTAAGTAAGGTACAGCCCCAGCATTTGCCTGGTATGAAAATGGGAAACCACGGAAAACCATCTTCAGGGCTGCCGATAGTGGGATTCGAACCTACTATCTCCCGGATGCAAGCTCACAGCCGCGCGCCTCTATGCGCACGGCCAACTCGCCCGGTCAGTAATTAATTAGACTTAAACTTTTAAATATAAAACTTAATTAGTTTTATTACTGTTACTATTTATTCGGTGTTTATTTGTTTTAGTTTAATTATTTTTAATCATTCATTGCTCCTCGCATTCATGTAAGATAGTTTATTATGCGGCAGTTGGTCAGACGTGCACTTCATCTAACAATTAAGAACACTTGTCCAGATACCTCCTCTGACAACAGTTAGTAGCACATAATAATTATTAAATGATGGGTAAAAGAGCAATTCTAGCAGAGAAAACTGAACATATTTCTCCCACCGCTGATCGGCTAACAACAAAAAAGTATTTTCATTACTTTCCTGCTCAGAGCCAATAAAACTGCTGTAAATTCTTACGGAAATAAATAATTGCAGAATTCAGTTACTTTTAAGAAGACCATGCTCTCACAATTTCTAAGACTGAAGTTTCTTATGTTCTTTTGACTTCTTTTACCCATCATTATCATAGACAAACAAGGCATTTAACAAGCGACAGAGAGCTGACGGGACATCACAGAAGAAATTATCAGTACGCTTTAAAAGTTATTATATGGCTGAGAGTGCAGATATGTTATTGCCAAAACATTGATTTACATTATATATTACATAATTATATTTCTGTTAGTTTTAAAAATGACCTATGGTACTTGGATTAAGATTTCATCATTAGAGTGAACAAAAGCTATAGAAGGAAATAAATGAGAATATTTCATTATTTACACTTTTCTAACTTTATCTATTGTTCTTCTTTTCAATCTATTTTCAGAAAACTATGACTGATGGATTCTTAAGTAAAATACAACGCATTCTTATATACTAGTGATTGCGATATCAAGTAGGTAAGATATTGGTATGGAGTATTGAGATAGTTTTCCAGGATGGAATTAAAATACTGGGAGAAAGAAATGTGTAGGTCTATACAGCCGTTAGCGGAGAACAAGCTTTGCGAGGAAATGAACTGCTGCCAATTTGAAAGTCATTACTAGTACATTTGTAAGGCTATTAGGATAATATCCAGTAGGCCGAACAGTGGCAAGAACGAATTTGAGTCAAATGTGTAATCTCACGCCGCGGTTCTGCCCGCAGCCGTTAACGAATATCCCACAGGTAGAAGCACCATGCAGAAAAGCAGAGACATCACAGTACTAGTCTAACAATGGCTGCCCCAGTTCAGATAAGCGATCTGTAACTCAGTTTTTGACGAGTGAAATAATCATGAGTCGGTATGGTGATGCGTGTGACCGCATACTGCCCGCTAAACAGTTGCGGCCATTTTGATTGTAGTCCACATCCACCATATTCCCCAGACCTCCCCCTAGTGATTACCACAATCATCTTTGGGGCACTCAAGGAGGCAAGATGAAAGCGATTCACGAGTTGCTATGCTGACAACCAAAGGACTTTGTTTTTAGAGGAATCCATGCTCTTTATAAGTGCTAGAAGACCCACTGAACGTAACGGAGATACTTCCACTCGCCTTCGTGGTTAATAACCTAGTTGGTGTTGGATTACATTCGACATGAATATGTCGTATAGCTGGGGGTCATCCAAAAATTTGTCTAGCTGCGATAAAATGTGTGACGGAAGAGGCGTCACAGTAGTCGTTACCATAGGCCTTCGCCGCCAAACATGCTGCGGCTGTGGATTTGTATAGTGTGTGTTGAAATTGTAAGTGTACGTCAGTGACGTCACCTTAGTCGTTACCGTAGGCCTTGGTCGCCAAAGTTGCTGCGACTACAAGTTAAGTTCCTTACACGTAGGGTTTGCAGTTCTCCTTGATATACCATTGAGTTTCATTTACTGAAAGACATATTGATGATCATTAGCTTTTCGCAAAGGGAAACGTTTCTTTTTAATTGCATTGATCTGTATTATCGCTACTTGCACTGAGATACTCTTTGTTTGACGGTATTTGTTTACTATAAAATATTGGTATCAATAGTAGGTCTTATTAAATCTGCCATATTTGCTTCCCCGACCAACGTCACATGACTTCAACTGCACACTTCACTAATAGATTGAATCCTGCGAGACTTTAAGGCCTTTACTGCTGTTAGGTTAATGAAAAGTTGTTCTATTTTCGTTGAAAACAGTTGGCAATAACCGTTTTTTGGAATCACCCAGAACTTTCGGGCGTACCATCAGTCCGTAGATAAATAAATGTCTAGAAGGTCATATATGTGATTCTTATGTGATCATGTGAGAGCATCAAGTGCAGACGAAAGTGGGGAAATGACAGGCACAATAAAGAATTCCGTTCAATGAGGACCAGACGCTATATTAAAACATCTTACATGGATATTCTTATTTTTTTGTTTAGGAGAGTGTAAAGGTTATATATCCTGCATGTGAAAATTCCTAAATATGATAAATAGATCAGATATACTGGGTGTTTCAAAAATACTCGATTTCCTATATGTAGTGGGTACAAAAGGGTTGTATAAACATTGGTCCGGAAATTCTTAATGTCTGACGGATGCATGTATGTCAGGATGTACTTCATGCATGACCGTACGCCTGCATATTTTACTATTTGTGTCCATGCACACAATCCTGATCGCTGGATAGGTAGACGTTGACCAACTGTTTGGCGTACACGCTCACCTGTGTAACGGTACTAGAAGTCGTTAATGTATACGACTGTATTGGGTAATGAAAACGCACGGAGTGCAACAATTGTGCAGGCCACAACACCGCGTATTTAAGCGTGTTTGTAACGCAATCGGCCGACGAACCGAAGCCTACAGTATGGCAGACAATTCGACCGCTTGTCCTAAGGTAATCGGCATAGTGCATCATTACAGGAAATTCAAACTAAATTTTAGCCGATAGCATTCCTGCTTACGATCCTCGAGTGTCTGATATCTCACTAATCACGGTATAACTTTATTGTCACCTCTAGACATGAGGTACATCCTGTGTTATGGTGTGTGTAGTAGTGTGATCTAATATCCCAGCGATCCTTGGCAATGATAAGGATGTTTTAAAAGTGTGAATCACGAATATGCTTCAAAGTTTTGAGCGTATACGTCTATGGTAATGGTATCTATGAATAATAAATGGACGTCTATGTATGGAAGGTTCAAAACTTGAAGAGGAAGGTAAGAAATGACTTACCTCTTTCGTCGAGCGCGTATCAACTCATGTATCCTCCGCGACGCCACATCCCCTGACCACGTCCACTCGGCGTTGTACGACGTTTTATCGTCTGGCATCGTGATCCGTACTTCACTAGCAGCGCGCCCTCGTATCGGCTGCTGCCTTGGAACATCACTGCCTCCTAACGTCCAGCCAGAACCTGCCCACTTCTCACTAGCCAATATCTCCTCGTCAGTGAAGCCGTGGATTCCACCGTTGTATTTCCGCTCCGTTTCGTCTTGCTCCTCGATGTACTCTTGGCCCCCTCCTAACGCCGTCACGAAGCGGGTTAGGAATTCGACGGGCTCGATCATGGTGGCCGTGGCGAACGTAGCGTCCTTGTCTATGCGGCATAGGTCGGACTCGGACAGCACTCGAAGTGGCGCGATCCCGCGCTCAGGAATCACCTCTGAGTTGGCACGACGTCGCCACATGCCGGCGTCTCCCTGAGCAAATTGAAGTTCCGACGATATGGACAGCGTCGGCTCGCTGTTGCTCCTTGTGCGTTGGAACTCCTTAGGGTGAGTGTCCTCGTCCCGGTACACCGGCTGAAACGGAACGAACAAAGTTAGCGCCGACTTTCGCTAGCACTAACGTGCAGGCCACTTGTTCCCAGTTATTAGCAGTGTTGTTAGACACAGGATAATGTCCTCACAGCCAATGTATTCTATCAAATACTTATGCCCGGTTGCAGAAAAGCCATTCAAAGTTTGACTAGAGTTTGATTGGCAGTTTGTGTGGGTTTGCTTGGTAATCATCCTATGTGAGTTGCAGAAACAGCAATCAGTGTTTGATCGACGATCAATTCCACATCAAATTTGACCAGCAAATTCATGCTGATCAAGCATTGATTCTACAATCAGTGGTGCAGTCTTTAAACTCCAGGATGCTTTTCTTTCATTGAATACGCCTGATTATACGTTTCAATGATAAATATATTCAAGTTCGTATAGAAAGTGCGATTTGAGTGACATACTATTTTGTTTTCCGTAGTCATTATTCTCAATCTTTAACATGGAACAAGTTAATTTATATCAATTAAATCTTGAAGTAAATACTTGTGTCTGGCATATTAATATCCGTGTAAACCCAGAATTTTTAGAATTAATAAGTCAACGTGACAAAACCTGAACCTATCCGCAGCATGCTTGTTTACACTTTTGTAATTTTGCCCACACAGCAACCGTTTTCTTTAAATTTTCAGTTATATGCAAGTACCCCTCAATTATATTAAGTAAGAAGGCTGGCTCTATCATTCAATGAAAAATTTGGCCCTCTCAATTTCTTTGTGGGGATATCACTCATATTGTCGAAAATGAATTAAATCAAACGAAAGACTAAAAATCCGCTCTTTTTTCACCTTTCTGAAACATGATCAGGATCCGATGTTCACCGATTCACTGCCACTTTGATGTCTTTGCTAGACACCAAAGAGGATAAAATAGACACGGCAGTGGTCACTAATTGCGCTGTTGCCAGATTTATTTCCTACTCGGATCTTCAATCAGTAAATTGGAGACAGTTGATCGGGGTTTAGGTTTTCTGCAACGCACTCTGGAATTAAAGTTAATTGGCAATCAGCTGATCGACTGATTTAATGGACCTTTCTGCAACCGGGGATATTATTTATTCAGGCAGAAGAGAAAGTTTACTGCATGGCTGCGATCGCTCCCCCTGATATCCAGAGCGAAGTGAGAGGACAAAGGCGGAGAACAACAGGAGTCACCCGCCAACAAGAAAGAGCTTCCTCAACGTCTCTCCCACTGTAAACAGCACCCCGAGACCTGAGGCGAAGTATTGGATGGTACGTCGTGGATATCAGCTCAGCTGGGCCACTTGGAGGTCACTTAATCATTTGAGGAGGAGTATTGGAAGATCTAGAGGACAACCTCAAGAGGTGGGGGTATTTAGGAAAAAAGACAAAACGTCATGATAGCGGGGAAATACAAACCACCCCACACATGTTTAACTGTCCAGTGTACACTTCAAAACTTCCTTCAAGCGGCCAGCTGTCGCTGGATATATTGGATGGACTCAGTGTGACCGCGCGAATTATATCTGTAAAGTGTCATGTACTGTAACGTGTATGTTATGTATATTTGGATTGTATTAACGCTCTTTCACGAAACAATAATAATAATAATAATAATAATAATAATAATAATAATAATAATAATAATAATAATAATAATAATAATAATAATAATAATAATTCAAGCAGAAATCGTATCCAAGGGAATGTAATTAATGACTACCGTCTTATAAGTCTAATGAGCCACATGCTAAAGATATGTCTGCGTTTTATACATGTACGGATAAGATCAATATGAGAAATGGATGTGGACCACTAGCAAATGTGCTTTGGTTCCCGAGAGGCATTGCTTAGAGTCATGTTCTCCTTCAAGAATGCCGAGAACAACACTGCTTCATGGAGTAGAGACCTGGACTGTCAGATTAGAGGCCTCTGAAATGTGGTTACATAGGAGAATGTTCAGAATAGCCTGGACAGATTTGGTAACCAATAATGAAGTGTTAAGGAGCGCTAGAGCTTAACGTGAGCTGGAAAACATCATCAAAGCCAGGAAAACAGCTTATTCAGGCCACGTTCCACTACGGGCTTCAACACCTCATATTACAAGGAAAGAGAAGCTGGTAGACCAGGTTTCAAAACATCAAAGACTAGACTTGCATCAACAACACCGAACAACTTTTGAAGTTGCCTAAAGAAAGGGGCGCTTTCTCCAGGGGACCGCCAACATCTGGGGGATCGGATATATCACTTGAAGAAGAAGAAGAAGAAGAAGAAAGACTTCTTCAGTAGACGATTCTTTTGCTCAAAACTTACACATTAGCATATTGCAATCCGACTCGTTGGCTGAATGGTCAGCGTACTGGCCTTCGGTTCAGAGGGTCCCGGATTCGATTCCCGGCTGGGTCGGGGATTTTAACCTTAATTGGTTAATTCCAATGGCTCGGGGGTGGTTATGTGTGGCGTATCCGACGTTAGAAATCATCCTAGGTAGGGCCCTCATCTTCACAGACATGTAGGTCGCCTAATAGGCCGTCTACTAGAAAAAGACCTGCACCAGGCCTCTCCGGAGGCCATACACAATTATCATTAGCATATTGTAATCATACACAAGAAAATGTACATTCTAAATAAAATCATTAAATCAAATATAATTGAAATCAAATACTGTAAACTGAAGGAGTAACATGGCTTGTAGCCTTATGACCAAGAAATCAAAGTTATAGTCCTTCAGTTTACCGCTTTTGATTTAATTTCAGTTTTATTTAATATACTGATTTAGATTGTGCAGTATTTTTTAATATATGATCGAACTATGCTAATTTATAAGTTGCTGATCAAACGATTTATGCACCGAAGAAGCCTCTAAATAAGGCCAAACCTGTCTTCTTAGATAAATAATGTATCGATTGTCTGTAAGAACATTATCCTTTATCTGAGATTACTTAATAAATACGGTTGAACATAACTTCGTTTTTCTATTATAATTGTGTTGAGAAATATACTGAATGCAAATACATATTTTTAATCCAGTATACATCTTAATACAACTTAGTAATTACATATTTCTTGTTAAATTAAGATACTTAAAACATGTTTGTTCGTACATATATGTGTATAGAAGTTTGCTGTTAAGAGCATGTTTATAATTTCTTGCGGTGGATACCGTTTTCGAGTTTTGTGGACTTGGGTAAAACACAAAACATGCAGCAGACCATCTCCTTAATTCCAACACCGCAAGGACGTAGTAACCTTGGCAACACTGAACCATACTCAGTGCAACAGCATCGAGCAATTGCAAATATGGAGCTTATTGGCAGTTCGAAGATGCTGGATGCTGGCATGAAAACTATGGACGCAACTAGTGGAAAACGTAGCAGAACATAGTAAACGTCCTTGCAGTGAATAATGGACTTGAGAAGGTAAAATAAATTAGCGAACTCCTTCAAGATTATGTTGATGGTATTACCCTATTGCCCGACATGTAGTTTTGTTCCCTTATTTCTTGAAAGGGCATTTTCTCCACAAAAGTATATTTTTGCGAACACGAGTGTTAGACAAAACTTCCAGCAAAGTCTTCAATGCAGATCTTAGTGGCAAACTGACGTGAACCGGGCTCCTTAGCGAACTATCTGAAAAGAGTCCGAGCAGCAGTGAAGGAAAGCCTGGGACGAAGTCTGTTTATCTGTGAGATCGTAGTGTCGAAACATGACCTGCATCTGTTGTGCATGCGTTAAAGCGTCCAGACGGACTTTCGCGTGTTGGTTGTTTGAGTGAAGTGGATATACAGTGTTTTTTTCTTCAGGTGAAGCCATTTCCTGCGTCTCCTGTGACGTTCATCAACAAGGATCAATCCCGCGTCTGTCCTATTGTCCAGCCCAGTTTTATTTCTCCCGCCCGGTATAATGAAGCACGTCAAACATTATTTTCTTTGATGCCCGTAAGTATGGGGATGTCGTAGATTCAATGTATATTCAGTGCAGAGCTGCTGCAAAAGTTCCTCGCACACCTAACATCAAACCGGTTACTGAGATGGACGAGAGCTTACGTTCTTCGCATCGAACTCTTCTGGCTGGTTTTCGATGGTCTCAGATCCAATTGTGAGATCAATGACGAAGCCTTCAGAACAGGATATCAGTGAGCCGGTTGCTGTCGATACTGGAGAGAACGTGTCCTCTCATTGATCTGAGGTGCGCCGTGGACAGGCTACCAGGACAACTCTCTGTGGCTATTGCCCTGGGATCAGCACACCAGAGACATTTTAAGTGCCTCACGTCATTCTTTATGATCAGGTATGCAGAATGATAGACACCCAGGACTTGTCAACTTGGTTTTTAGGGAAGTGTAGGGAGTAAGAACGCGAGGGGTAGACCAGGGTAGAGCAGATTAGAACAGATGTAGTAGTTACGTATAAATGAAAAGGTGAGCACAGGTTAGGGTGGCATGGAGGGATGCATAAAACCACACATTTCCCATAATGCACAGAATAAATTTCATTTTAGTGTATATCATATCGTTCTGGACATCCATTTCCTTTAATGCTTCTCTGTCCGACGCGTTGGCTGAACGGTCAGCGTACTGGCCTTCGCTTCAGAGGGTCCCGGGTTCGATTCCCGGCCGGGTCGGGGATTTTAACCTTAATTGGTAAATTCCAATGGCACGGGGGCTGGGTGTATGTGTTGTCTTCATCATCATTTCATCCTCATTACGACGCGCAGGTCGCCTACGGGAATCAAATAGAAAGACCTGCACCTGGCAAGCCAAACCCGTCCTGGGATATCCCGGCACTAAAAGCCATACGACATTTCACATTTCAATGCTTCTCTAACTATAATATCGGCGCCATTTATAAATTTGACTGAAATCTTTTGTGGTGGCGTTGTCTAAAATTTGTATACTAAACTCGGACAGATTGATGTGTTCATGATTACAAACTTTTGATCCACAAAAGTGGTGGAGAAATTAAGATCTTTAGGATCGATTTTAGCTTCCTTAAGCCTTCTAATGACTGGAAAGTAATTTAATTTGAAAAATTTACACCCAAATACTTAATAGATTCTCCCTAAATCAGATCTGGTGTATGTTTTTCACCTGTCACGAATAGTTGTTCATCTCATAAGTGACCATGTTTGATGCATACTCCTTTGCCTTTTCCAGTATTGATGTTAAGTCCAATTTCTCGGATATGATGTATGGCGGCATGAGCAAGTAATAAAGCTGACTCAGAATCTTTTCCAGTAAAAACTACATCATCGGCAAAACTTAGTACTGTTACAGCTTCATGCTTTGGACTCAACACAAAGCCACGTTGGGTAGATATTTGATGTTTCGCTGAGGTCATCCAGAATATGATTAATGGCGAGATTAAACAGGGTTGACAACAGACAAGAACTTTGCATAGCTATCCTGGTTATCAAGAGAGCTTTAGTTTTGCTTCCCTTTCTCTGAATTTGTCTGATATTTCCTGTTTGCAGATTCACGAATAAACTCACAAGTTTGATTGGTAGGCCCTATTGGTAACACATTTAGCATCTCATTTAAATTGGCATGACCAAAGTTGTCTAAGAATTTCTGTATATCTAAGAATATAGTAGTTATATTGGCTTCACGGAGAAGAGCTTCGAGTTTGACAATGTTGACGTGCTTGCCAGCGGAGTTGGTAAATCCTCGTTGAGGGGGGGTTTAAGACAACATGTTTACCAAGACGCCTGTCAAGGACTCGTTCAGTTATTCTTCTTATCACTGAATAGATTGTCTTTGATGATACTGACGAGGATCTGGTCCAGACCGGGCGAGCTTATAGTGTTGTTAAATTGTCGATTTGGTCGCTATCAATTTCACTCTTATCAGAGTGGTATTCGGATCGAATCATGTCATTAGGTTTTCTGAGAATTTCAGGGAAATAATGGAATATTTCATCCGAAGGAATTTCACAACTTTCAGCATTCGAATTTAAAAGAGATCTGATAGTCTTTATATGCTGATAGTAAAAGTGGTACTTGTTAACATGATATTTGTATCTTTCGCGGCATTTTGCTCGGTCCCATTTTGTTGCCCGTTCAGGACTGGTTGTCTATTTGTATTTTCTTGGTTGTCCGTGGCTTTTTTATGTTTCCTATATTGGTAGTATGTCCATGAGCGATGTTTGGGGGCAGGGAGTAGGCCAATCACAGAAGCCAAGTACTTGCGACAAGTGTTAATCTCATTGTTAAATTGATCGTTTCTGTGTTAGTAGGAGGGTCACTTTCATGAGTGATCGTTTCAAAATGATGGGATAGATACTAAACTTTGACGGCGAATCTTAGAATGAGCTCTGCTAACGTGTATGTGGACCACACGGCAACTGGATTAATTACATCCGCAGTGTGGGGACTGATGATTTACATTGCCATATGCCTCCCTGGTAGAATTCGCAATGTTGATAGCCTGTAAACTCGAATGAAGATTTTGAGATGTCTGAGGAATTTCTAAATTAACGCGCAATTGCTCATTATCAAAAAAAAAAATTAATCCTGAAAAATCCAGTCGTGAGTTCTTGCTATGTGTACGTTAATGCTCCTCTTTGTAAACTTTCTGCGATATATCTTACATTCAATAAACGGAGGCACAAAACTTGAAGTGCTTGATACTTCGAACGTGCTTTGATGTGTGCGGCTAATATATATAATCCCTATTCTGTGTGTCATTCACAGTGATGTTGAGGAAACAAAAAGATTTCAACAGCTGAAATTGGTACCAGTTATAGGTTTTTATGTACTGTATTATTTAAATTAAATACAATGAACCTCTCAAGACCACGACTTTTGTACTTTTTAAAAGGAAAAATACGTTTCTATCAGCGAAGTTGTTGTCACATATTCGCCATGATGACGTGGGTACGCAGATATATCTATCAGTATGAGTTCGAACTACGCACTTCCTGACTTCTGCTGCCTTCCACAGACATATTGAGAAAACAGGAACGATTGAAAGATTTTGTTACTAGTTATGGGTTACAAGAACAATGTAATGATTACCATCATACTTGAACTGCTCAGTGAAAAATACCATCTTTCAATGAAGTGAATTCAACTTTTTTCTTTAATTTTAGGGTTTATCTGTATTTTTAAGCACGAGGTAGAGCATCGTTAATGCATCAAGTCTATATGGGTTACACTAGATTGCGTGCCAAAAGCCTGCATTAAATTCGAAACCTCTCCGCAGTGAGGGCATATAACTCAGTATGGTTTGTAAGGAAATACTAGAATGCCTGTTTTGGTTCAATTCGAATGCTGTACAAAACCTAGAAAGTGTAACTCTCGTCTCAAAAAATACCACAACAGGATATAAATGGATCAGAGAAGTAAGAGAGGATCTGAAGGAAATAGGCCTTACAACCAGAAGACACCACAAATAAGATAATATTGAATACAAAACTCAAGAATACAAACCTCCGCTTTATCCAACAACACGCATATTTTCAACCGAGGAAAGGGCACAAAGATCGGAGTGTCCGAAGAAGTACCGGGAGGGCCGCAAAGCCCGAACAACTGCTGCTGCTGATTATTGTTTTAAGAGGAAGTACAACTGGGCAACCATCCTGTATATAACACTAATCAGGGGAAAAAATGGAAGGGATCCGTCACTTCGAAAAATGAAGATATCGGTCAAAGGAAGACAAGGGCCGCGAAGGGCGTGAAAATGAAAGACTCCCTAGCCCTCGAAAACCTAATAGCGTCGGGGTCA
Organism: Anabrus simplex; assembly: GCF_040414725.1. Lineage (NCBI taxonomy): Eukaryota > Metazoa > Arthropoda > Insecta > Orthoptera > Tettigoniidae > Anabrus > Anabrus simplex. The sequence goes on along the minus strand of NC_090275.1, from coordinate 11,672,491 downwards.
GAAAAGAACAAGAGTTGACCAAGGGAGGTCGGATAGGATAGATGAAAGTGAGGAGCCTGGCACAAGTAAGTGGAAGCAATGCCAGGACTCAGCAAAGGGCCCCGTGGACGCCATCCCACGCTCCAAAGTTTAGAGCCTCTGGGGCCCCTTTTACTCCCCTCTTACGACAGGCAGGGGATACCGTGCGTGTTATTCTACCGCCCCCATCCACAGGGGGAAGGCCCGAACAATCTCTTCAAAGAGACCTGAACGACGGACTGACTAAAGTGATCCTATGCGGTCATAAAAGAAGAAGAAAAATAATTAATAGTCCATTTAGAATTTCCAATTACTTTGTAGGTAGTAATTTCGACTGTATTAGTCTCTAACAATGTTGTTATTAATGATAGGTCCGCTTGGTCAACGACAGCGTTCAGAAGTCGGCCAACGAAGCTCTCGTAAAAGCTACCCTACAGTGACGTCACAGAGGCTATATGATGGTAATGACACAGAGGATAATCAGACGCGGACCATTAAAATAACCTATACGATAATCATAAAGGTTCTACCATAATACGAATTTCAACCAACAACACCGTAAAATTTGTTATATAAATATAAAATGTCGAGTTGGATGTCCAAACGCAGAAACGACTGTGTGTAAGCAGCACCTAACCTGACTTGTCGGTATTGTATGTAAGTAGGTGGCCACAAATCGGATGGTCACGAGATGATATAGTTCTTACTGATAAGATGCTGCCCTGATTGTCCTAATCGAAGATTGTGTCAGTTAATTATGCCACTACCCCACGATATAAATATCGCTTTCATCTCACCACACTACCGCGCTGCATATGTGGAGATCGAGATGGTGACATTAATCACCCACTGTTCCAATGTCCTGTCTATTCTTCCTCACGATTTGCATACATAAACACCCCTTTCCCAACCAGTGTTTCTTGTATATTGCTTGACCCCACCCCTGTAATGATTCAGATAATCAATCGTTTTCTTGATGACTCTCGCCTAACGTTGTAAACATTACAATTGCATTTGTTTCCTTGTATGCTATTTTGATCCTGCTTCTACTTGTATTTTGTTTATATACACGCATATCTAGGATGGGATAACAATATACGATTATCCGACTCAATGATGTGGATATGTTACTGCCCTCGAGAAGTCTCTGTGTGAATATCGGTAACTTACTTCAATGTTTTTAGACCAAGTGGACCGTGTTATGATGTGTCTATTGTTTTAAAATCATATTTTTGTGACTGGGCGACACGTCAAGAGTTCATAAATTTCCGGAGGAAGACGAAGTTTAAAATTTTCGTAATATAGAGTAACTTAGTAACCATTCGATGATTGTAAACAAACATCACATGCACTAATCTAGAACTATACAAATAAATACTATAAACGCATAAAACAACACAAGCCACAATGTAAAACAGAAAACATAATTCAAAATACCATGCAGACCAGCAGAAAATAAGATACATGAATATTAACCCTAAAGAAATGTTAAAATATCGAGATCAAGAAGTGTGTCTTGACTACCAAGTCAGGTCTTGTGGAGCTTTCTACCGGACTGTATTTGTGTGTGTGTGTGTAATGTGTTTATTTTTACGATATAAATATGAAATGAAATGTCGTATGGCTTTTAGTGCCGGGATATCCCAGAACGGGTTCGGCTCGCCAGGTGCAGGTCTTTCTATTTGACGCCTGTAGGCGACCTGCGCGTCGTGATGGGGATGAAATGATGATGAAGACAATACATACACCCAGCCCCCGGGCCATTGGAATTAACCAATTAAGGTTAAAATCCACGACCCGGCCGGGAATCGAACCCGGGACCCTCTGAACAGAAGGCCAGTACGCTGACCGTTCAGCCAATGAGTCGGACGATATAAATATTTGAATATTCCATGTTGTATTGCTACTGTTTCGTGTTTTCACGTATCCTCTTCGACAGAAATCTTCGTCTCAAAGTTTTAATGCTTATATAAGCGCACATTGCATGCACATTTCTTAACTCTATTCATTAGTTCTACGTGAAGCCTCAATACTGTTGACTATGGTGCAAGGAGTTGTCAAAAGTCTAAACTAACATTGGCTAGAGAGCAGAAGCGTGCAGAATTTAGTTTGAGAGGTTGGACTAAGGCGATGTTAGTAGGTAAAAGGATGGAATATTAGGTTGGGAATACAAAACTGGAACTGGTGGATCATTTCTAGTATTTAGTATGTGTATTCTCCCAGGATGAACCTCAGTGGCTCGGCCTCTCACCGCTGGGTTCAGTGGTTCAAATCCCGGTCACTCTATGTGAGATTTGTGCTGGACAAAGCGGAGGCGGGACAAAATTTTCTCCGGGTACTCCGGTTTTCCTTGTCATCTTTCATCCCAGCGACACTCTTCAGTATGATTTAATTCCATCTGTCAGTGATTGATCATTGCCCCAGAGGAGTGCGACAGGAACAATTCCTATCCTCGTCCCTAGATGGGGGCTTCATTCATTCCATCCCTGGCCCGGTTAAAACTGGAAACAGGCTGTGGATTCTCATTTTCAGTCTCCCAGAATGGTGGTATAGCAACTGACCTGGCAGAATTATGCTTCCTTACATCGGTGTTTCCAGACGTACGCGAGTGAAAGTTGGCTGGACTCTGTATACGTTATTAATAAGTTGAAGTTGCTGGGGTGTGGATGGTGGTGATTATTGTTCTATGAGGAAGTATAACTAAACAATCATCCTCTATTAACACTAATCAGAGAGAAAAATAGAAGGGATCCGACACTTCGAAACATGAATGTATCGGTCAAAGAAACACAAGGGCCTCCATACATAATACCGTCGGGGTCGGAAAAGAACAAAAGTTGACCAAGGGAGGTCGGATAGAATAGATGAAAGTGAGGAGCGTGGCACAAGTGGAAGCAATGCCAGGACTCAGCTTAGAGCCCCGTGATCGCCAACTCACATTCCCAATTGGAGAGCCCCTGGGGGCCCTTTTAGTCTCCTCTTACGACAGGAAGGGGATACCGTGGGTGTTATTTTTCCACCCCTAATCCATAGGGAGATGCGCTGTGTTAGGCATTGACTAGTGCGTCTGATTGTTATGAAAGGTGTTGCTAATAGAGTCAGTCCTTCTGCAATAGCACTTTCTAGCCAAGTGCGGAAAGCAATTGCCAACTATCTCACTCCTCATCTGCGTACTATGCCTCATTCTGTCCGCTATCGGTTGTTACTATTTCCTATAACCACATAGCCTTTGATTGGTGCCGTTTGAGGATTCGACCAGCCTCTGAGCTGATGACCAGACACACACAGATAAGTTGAAAGTACTGTAGCAGACATAAACATACAGAGAACGATTGCTGATACAAATGGATGGGAAGAATGGCAAGAGTACTTGGCATGTAGGGACTGTGGCTAAAATTAGAATGGAATCGATGGTGGGGTCATGTGAGGCGAATGGAAGAGGGGGGAGGGAGACTACGTGGAGGTGATTTGAGGTGTAACTAGGTAGGTACCCCATGGGACATTATGGTGTACTATGCACCACGTTTTTCTTCTTCCGATCAGCCCAGTATTTCTTCCTCCTTGTGGAATGACCTTGTTTACGTTCTTGTTGCCGGTCCCTTTCCTATTCGAGAGATCTTGGTTGATCGTTTGATCTGGGAATTCCGTAATTTTCTTGATGGTCTTCCTGTAATAATGCCTATTATATAACTCCATCCTGGCATATGTTCTTTTCCTCCCCTCCTCCTTGACTCCTTTAAGCCAATTAATTTGCGCCTTCCTGTTCTCCATGTATTCCAGAATTCCTTTACCTGTTCTCCATGCTAGTATTCTTTTCGTGTGTTCGTAGAAACAAAGTCTTCTCTTTTTAAATGACGATGTGATTTTCTCTGACTTTTTGTCGCAGTCGAAATTCTTGTCCCACTTTCGTAAGCCGTAGTATTTTCATCAATATGTTTCTCTACTATTATTTACTTTGTTCACAGATATCTCATCTGGCTATTCACTATAATTACACGGATTAATATTTGCCAAGCACAGTCACACTTTCAATAACTTTCTAAGTTATTATTAGAGTAGGGTGGCCAAATATGGAACATTTGTTACATTTCCTTCGTTTGTATTGTATGTACTGTAAGTAAGAACTTACATTCGTTGCAAATCGTATTATTCGTATGTCCACAGAACGAAGAGAAACAAGAAAACTGATGATAGCCAAACCAGACAAGTGTTCCAGGAGCCGGGAAAATGATGACGATCGTATCTAAGTATTCTCAAGTTGTGAAAGCGCTCCAGTATGAAGCAGCTGACTGTAATTAAGTTTCCACAGGGCAGTTTGGACAGTGAAACACATGCTCAAGATGCACCACAATCGCAAGCAGTATTCCCATCGTTTGAGTGTAGTCGTGGTTCTAGGCATTCCCTTAATAGCATCTTCCAGATAGGCCAAATTTCTTTCTGTTGGCCGATTCCAGTCAGAAAGTTGGGGCTGTTGCTGCCAGAAGTGGTTCCCTGGTGTGATCTCAGACGCCGTTGTAGTACTTGATGACCATAGTGAGGATGACGGTTGTCCACATCTCATTTTTAGCTGCGACTTGCCATCGGATTGAAGGTGGAGCTATGCCACAAGTATGGTATAGCTTTTCGACGAAAATCGAAACCATTTCAGACTTGGATTTTGTGAAAATTGGAAAAACATTGCGTACATAGGATTTTCACAATTACATTGAATTACTTAAATTGTAGAGGTCCGTTGTAATTGGAGACTAATGCTTTTACAAAAATCATTGTATGTTACAGATATAAACGTGTGTAAAATGTTTAGTGCTCTCTTAGACTGCCACTGAACTCAGTCTGCCCAGTGCAACAAACTTCCGCTGTGGACAAAATACGATTTGAAACGACAATTACTTGTCAAGTCTTACTTACACGGTTTGACACAATTTGATTTTCCAATATGAAACAAGAGATGAAGACCTACACGAAACCTCATCAAACTTGAATGTTTCCACGGGTGGACCCAGTATGGTTTACAGCGATACTCCGCGTTTTCCTTGGTACAATAGAAAATCAATGCATCTGTTGCGGCATAAGTCATGGCATCTAATTATTTTTTAGACAAATGCGGGATCTCTCAGACAAGTGCTGTGGAGTGTAGGGGAATAATAACGAGCAGGCGAAGAAACTGTCAGCTATTTGCTTTATGTCGCACCGACACAGATAGGTCTTATGGCGACGATGGGACAGGAAAGTCCTAGAAGTGGGAAGGAAGCGGCCGTGACCTTAATTAAGGTACAGCCCCAGCATTTGCCTGGTGTGAAAATGGGAAACCAAGGAAAACCATCTTCATGCCTGCCGATAGTGGGGTTCGAACCCATTATCTCCCGGATGCGAGCTCATAGCTCCGCGCCCCTAACCGCACGGCCAACTCGCCTGGTGCTAGATAATGTAAACCCTCAGAGTATCCACAACACCGTGTGTGAATTTTGCAATGGTTCTTTCGCTTTGGGGATGAGGTCAAAATCGCACGGAGACAGGTCCTGTGAGTATGGCGGTTGTTCCAGTACTTTGCATTCTCCCCACCCCTCCTTACAGAGGTGAAGTTACCTCCGTATAGCCTCTGCAATATGCGATTTGGCGTTGTCGTGGAGAAGGATGACCTTGTTGTGAACTGTCTCTGCAGAAATGTTCTGTGATATGTTGCTGTTACCGTTGTGCCATGCAATCGCGCCTCCGACGTCGTAAGCCACAATAACCATCAGCTTCTTGAGGAAAGAGCTTTGTCAGAACTTTGTTTTCGTGGTAATCGTCACCATACTGCAGATTGGCATTTGAGCTCCAGGTAATACGTCCTGCCCCAAAATTTTTCAAGGTCACTATTCTTTCCAGGATTTGCTCGGCTGCCAGGTGGTAAGAGGACATAGCATATGTGGCACTCACCGTGTTTCTGAAGATCTTGCCCTAAAATGCTGTGGTTGGTTCATATTTGAATGGCTGTTTTGGCTTCTAACTGAAGTAGTGCCCGTCTTGTATCCATACGCATGCATTGACCTACCACTGCCTTGTGCATCTACATTATATACCCCTTTACGGGAAATTACGACACCCATGGGACTGTCACAGCGACCCAAGGCCACTTTTCACCCCTCGGTGTGCACGTCGCACTTCGACCAGCTCGATATCTCACAAGGTACCACCACCCCCTACAACCGTTCTATCCATATCCTAACTGTCGAAAGCAGCACTCAAGGCCGAATGGTCGATGGGCTAAATTCGCCCAAAGGATCTGGGCTCCGTTGAGATGCGTGGTCTGTCTCTCCATGCATTGGGTAATTAGTACACTTGCACGTCCCTGCCCATTATTCCCCACAGCTTCTAGAAGCTCTCTGTCATATTCTTTGGTACTGTGACCGCGCCGATTAGCCATTTTGATGTACGCACATCCATTAGGCACGGAGCCTGACGCGCAGTCCCATCGCCCTGTGCTGTATCCATGTAGTATGAGTGCCATGTTTTCCAAGACATATGTCCATTGAATGGTAGCACCGGGAGAGGGTAATAGTACCCATGACTTATAACCCAGCCGTCGTAAATACAAAATTACTACAATAATATTATTCCATGCCAGGCTCACCCTTACCTAATTTCGAGTACCATAATGCACTCTTCTTTCAAACACAATAAAAAACTATAAATTAGTAGACAACATATATTTCATGATAAGAACATAGTACCGATATCCATGAAAATTAATTAATAATACATTAATATTTTTTTGTAATTAAAATTGAATGGGTCCCTCCAACAACATTGTAAACGACCTCCTCTGTCGTGGAAATATTTCGTTGTGCGTAAGTTTGAGGTTGGTAGGCGTGTGACCGAGATGTAAACGTTAGAGTTTCCTGCCAGTTCGAAGTAATTACATTGTAATCGCCCGAACGTGGGTAACACAGCCTGAGTTAGAGTAACCTGAAGTCCTGGATATCGCAGGGTATTTCCTTTTAAATCTCTTAACCTGTGGTCGGTTTTAAGTATGGAATATTTTAAAATTATCATTCGCAGGACTTTTAGAAGGATAATGTTTAAAAAGTAGGATATTTTAAAGTTCTGTCTTGTCTGCTCTCTATGGTGAAGATGTAACATGAAACATTTCCTGTTTCGATTTACGTTAACACAACTTTTAAATTTTCAGTCTAACGAAAATTCGAAATGTAAAACTATATAAATTAATCTATTAAAATCACCATTTTGTAAACCACGACAGAGAAGATCTGGTGCGATCTCATACCGATCGTCACTGTGCCGAAAATTAAAGGCAAGCGTATTCTCAAATCTGCTAAGTTAATCGCGAAGTATGACTTCCTGGACAGTAACAGTTGCTCCACTGATTGTCGAATAATAACCATGCTGCGGGGCCAATGTGGTTTTGTAGTGTCGCTCAATGAAATACGTACGAATTTACTCTCCGTCATATTGAGATTATATTACTTATTATTGTTGATAGTCCTGTTACGTAGGCCTTGTATCAGTGTCGATTATTGCCTTATACAAATGTATTTAGGTATTATGATACATAACAATGAATCAAATGGCGAAAACCTAAGTCCATAATTCACTTAATCTCTGTGTCTGAAATTCTCGTCACCCTAACGTGACTAAACTTTCACCCAGGGACGAAAAGCCAAGGAACAAAGGATAAAAAATGGACAATCAGGCTTTCCTAATGGCAACATATTACGAAGAAAGTCCTAAAAATGTTCAAGAAACGTCCTAAAACCAGGAAAAGTCAAGCCCAACACGGTACGAACAACAAGGTTGTAAGTGCCACGTTTGACTCAGCACTTCGGGCAGTATTAATGTGTTTCCATTTTGTGATCGCCATGTCGGCGAAACAAAAATGTGCTTTAATGTTTCAGTTTTTCGCAATGAATTTCAGGCTAGATGGCATATTTAATTTACATGTTAAAAATCGTTCATGTTTCGTATTCATTATAAGGTGTATTAAAATATACCACGCAAACTGCATCAGCAGTGTCTTATTGCATGTCCTGGAACTGTTCAGAGATTGTAAAAATTTAATTATCCACATAAACGAATAAAATATCTTTGATTTGAGTATTACAGTCGTAACTTGGTAAGGACTGTTTTTAGCAATAACGTTGTGACTACAATGTTGTTGCTCTCATAGCTACTTACAAAACACAGTGACAATGTTTCTTTCCGTAAGTTTTTACTTCTCGGTATGCTAGAATAAATCGCACGCAGAAAAACCGTTTGTTTTCGCTACTTTGTCGCTTACAACGTTGTTGGAGGGACCCATTCAATTATGACCGAAGTCAATCAAAGTTTCAAGTCTCATCGAACATTTAACACAAACTGAGTACTTTTCCGGGTCTGTAGCACTAGTTACATGGGTCCAGCTTCTACATTCCTGGCACTGAATCCAGTCAATTTTGGTTTCCAACCACAAGCCACTGCGATCGATGTATTCGCCATTATCATCATCATCATCATCGTTGTCAGTGTTGTCGTCGCCATTACCGAGGTCATCTTTCGTTGTAGTTCGAGACATCAACTCATCACCCGACGAAGAACTGTCGTGATTGATCCTGGTCCTCTCTCGGCGACTTCGTCTGAAACATCGCTTATGTTTCGGCGTGCTCGACGTCGACCTTTCTGACGCAGGTTTCCCAGTTTGTTGGTGTCTAACGGCACACACAGAAGTAGATGATTCGTCTTCAGTTCGGAGATTTAGATCTTCTTGTAGACGTTTAAGGAGAGGAAATAGCGTTTCGCTTGAGACTTGGAGAGTGTCTTGCGTCTGCAGATATCCTCTTGTGTGGACCGCCAACATCGCCGCTCCCATATCAGCTCCATCCCAAGACTGGCTGCGTTGTGGTACCATCTGTAATAACAATAGTAATGCATTATGGATGGGAAGAGGCAAGGGGCTTCCTCGCTGGATTTCGTGACAACGTCCCGCGAAGGCTGAATGACTAATACACGAACATGCGCCACCCTGATTCGTGTAGTCTGAGATGAGTTATTATAGCAGAGTCCAATCACGGGCCTAATTGTCCTCAGTCTAAAGCAATGGTACCGCTATGTCGGACGCAATATTCTCTATTCAGTGATACTCACATACGGGGTCACAATTGCTATTCACAAGGCGATATGAAGAAAGTTATGAAATCCTTACATTCTCAGTCCCTACAGAACGTTGTCCGTTAGAGTCAGAAAAGAACCGATATGGTGCCACCTTCTGGGACCCAGAGAGAGATTTCAAATGGTACCCAAACTAGGGGCTGAAATTAATATTTAGATGATAAAATCGATAAATTTTGAAAACAAAATGCCCAACTTCAAATTTTCAGCCCTTCTCCTGCCTCGTTGTTCTTTTAATATCTGAACTTTTTTGTTATATAATCCTTGCGGTATTTTGATTTCGGAGTTATTACTTGCAAAGTAAATCATATAATTCAAATTCGTTATTTTTAAAACGCTCCCCCAGCCCTTCGCTCACCGTATTTCTCTGATGCCACCTCAACCATCCGGATCGAACCTTTAGTTCCAGAGCTTTAAGGGTAATTACATCGAGGTTCGAAAGTGTGTAGCAGGAATGGACAGACGTTGGCATGTCGAGATATGAGCAGGAAATGTACTAGTTTCCGTAATAGAATATTAAAGCAAAAAGAAATTAAAGTAAAGGTAAAGGCTTCGACAATCCGTAACTTCAGCACTTGGTGGGGTGGCGCCGTCAGCTCTACGTCCAGCCGCACTTTGCCCGCAGGAATTAACCTGCTACTCACCAAACAGTCCCTTATTTCATGTCATTACATGTTAATTATTCCTCAATAAAATTAAGTAAATTAAATAGTACCGGTATACTATGTGAACTGACTTCTGGACCCTCGTAATAAAGCGGAAAACTACCTTAAAACATGAATAAAAACAATCCTTCTAAGTGGTGGTGGTGGTGGTTACTGTTTTAAGAGGAAGTACAACTGGGCAACCGTCCTCTATTAACACTAATGAGAAGGAAAAGGGAAGAGATCCGACAATTCGAAGAATGAAGGTATCAGCCAAAGAAAGACTAGGGCCACGAAGGGCGTGAAAATGAAAGACTTCCTAGGCCTCGAGTGCTCTAACACCGTCGGGGTCGGAAAAGAACAAGAGTTGACCAAGGGAGGTCGGATAGGAGGATCCTGGCTCAAACAAGTGGAAACAATGCCACGACTCCGTTAACGGCCCCGTGGACGTAGGGGATACCGTCTACGTTATGAAGGGGGGAAGGGACATCCTTTTAAGCGGGTTATAGCGATCTCATGAAGCTACTTTACTTGTCAGCATTCCCACCACACCTCAAGTTGATCAGGGAGACTTGTGTTAAGAATGTCTTAGGTAACGTTGCTCCTCCATTTCGCTGTCCACGTCTCTGTATTCCAGTTTTAAGCGTTAATTTCGCCTCTTTTTTTACATACCCAGCCTTAAAATTATTACATGGTAGACCGACGTACGGTAAATGATCGAAAGCATGCCATATTTTTCGAATGATCTATAGCTACATCCCGGGAACGATAATAGTGTTCAGAATCGTTTGCAGGATGTATGTAGTTACAGAGCATTAGTGCCATCCAGGATAGAAGCAGAGAATTATCCTCGGTAGGATCTCACATGTTTGTGGGGCTGCAGAACAAAATATCGGCAGGGGCAGCTGATAACTTTGTCCCGTGGGGCATTATATCGGGCTTAGACAGGGTAATGAGGGGCCGGAATTGATGTTGAGACAGTCAAATTGACAATTTTTCAAAACCAAATATCAACTTGGACCCAACCCTTGTCATTTTGCAAAATATTCGAATCTGTTGTTATGCGAAAGTACGGCATGACATCTTAACTACTTCCGAATGTCATTTGGTTTTGGAGTGATGAAGTAGGCTAATGAATCGCAATCCAAATCATTTTCCTGAAAATGAAAATATTTTTAGAAGCCCCGCTCTCCGGTATTTATGTGAGAGCAACCTTATACCTGAACCATTCAAGTCGGATCTTTTAGTTCCTGAACCTCAAGCGGCTAGCACTAGAGAGCTGTACTGCCATACCTTCAACTTCTGCAGGTACATCTCGTTGATGATGCGCCGCAGGTAGGCCATGTCCTTGGTGAAGCCGTTCCAGATCTTGGACTGGGTCATGCGCAGGTTCTCGGCCAGTTTGTGCTCCAGCCTCGCCATCTTCTTGGAGCGCATGGCCCGCGTGATGAAGCCGAGCAGCATGACGAGGTAGCCCAGTCCGAAGACCACCCAGACGATGAGCGCGATCCGGTAGACCACAAACACTCCGCCCTGTCCCCGACTGGACTGGCCTGCAACAAGACATCGTACACCACAGCCCCGTCAAGTTCTCCAGAATGAAGCCATAATTAAATTTCATCTATTGCAATTGTTAAAGAACATCCAAGCTTCTGCCCCAGTGTAGCAGTCGGCTCATGAGTTAGATTCCTATGCTAGGCAGTCGCCAGCGCCTTGGGAAGTTGAGCCCACTGCTACACTGGTCATTCCACGGTTGAAAAGGCGTAAAGAGTTTGTAGTAACAACAACAACAACTAAGCAGTCGTAAATTTTCTCTGTTAGAATCATGGTTATGTGTTTGGGCTTAGAAGACGAGAGAGTACAGATTATTTAAGGTGGTGGTGATGGTGATTATTATTTCCAAAACAAGTACACAACTGGGCAACCGCCCTCTGTTAACACTAATCACAGAGAAACAAAGTAGAAGGGGTCCGACACTTCGAAATATGAAGGTATCGGCGAAAGGATTACGAGAGCCACGACGGGCGTGAAAATGAAGGACTTCCTAGACCTCTAATACCGTCGGGGTCGGAAAAGAACAAGTGTCGGATAGGATAGATGAAAGTGTGAGTCTGGCACAAGTAAGTGGTACCATTGCCGAGATAAGCAACGGGCCGCGTGGTTGAGAGCCCTGCGTTATGCAGGGGATACCGTCGATGTTACCCACAGGGTTGCATCCGTTGACTCCGACCACAAAGGAAATTAAAAGTTGCCATAAATCAAAGAAAAATGAAATGGTAGAGTAATGAATTGTGAGCATTCTTTATTATTATTATTATTATTAATAATAATAATAATAATACTAACATGTTAAGGAAAAGTCATACTTCATTCCTGAGATCATTTTACCCGAAATCTGAAAAATAATTGTGTATGTCGTGTCCATGACCCCGTTTAAAGCAACGCTGTGTTGTATGTAAATGCACATTTCGGCCACTTGTATTGCTTTGGTCATATTTTGCTCATTGTAGTGATATAAGGTCATGTTTTGGGCATTGTAGTGATATAAGGTCATATTTTGAGCATTGTAGTGATATAAGGTCATGCTTTGAGCATTGTAGTGATATAAGGTCATGTTTTGAGCATTGTAGTGATATAAGGTCATGTTTTGGGCATTGTAGTGATATAAGGTCATGCTTTGAGCATTGTAGTGATATAAGGTCATATTTTGAGCATTGTAGTGATATAAGGTCATGTTTTGGGCATTGTAATGATATAAGGTCATGTTTTGGGCATTGTAGTGATATAAGGTCATGTTTTGGGCATTGTAGTGATATAAGGTCATGCTTTGAGCATTGTAGTGATACAAGGTCATGCTTTGAGCATTGTAGTGATATAAGGTCATGTTTTGAGCATTGTAGTGATATAAGGTCATATTTTGAGCATTGCAGTGATATAAGGTCATGCTTTGAGCATTGTAGTGATATAAGGTCATGTTTTGAGCATTGTAGTGATATAAGGTCATGTTTTGAGCACTGTAGTGATATAAGGTCATGTTTTGAGCATTTCAGTGATATAAGGTATGCTTTGAGCATTGTAGTGATATAAGGTCATGTTTTGTTTAAATTGAGGCGAGCTACATGTTATCTCCGTCGATTCCAAACACAGGATGTTTTCCCGAAAGAGAGAGACGTGATTCCGAGAAAGTGATGCTGTACAAACGTACGTCGACAGATTCTGAAAAGCATGTTGATACTTCATGTTTGGTTATTGTTATTGCGCTTTCAGGCTCTGATACTCAATGAATGTATCAAGTTTGAATTTACCTACTGTAGCTCTGTCAGCTTGTGTCTGCTGCATTCTCGTTCATCACTTTCTGGCTAGTCCACTTGATACCTACCCCTGAAATGCTTTTAAGTCATATTTTACCTTTAATTAGGTCATATTTACCTAGATTTAGGGCATATTTGATTGCATATTTTGAACTTCTGAAGGTCATAAACTTCCGAAATTTTGTTATTATTCTTTATTCGTTTCGGCCTACTAAGGACCACGTTATTGATCTTTCCCCAGTGCTTCCTCGTTCTTTGCCGGTGTTGCTCTTTTCTTTCCTCCGTCCACGTCTTTCCCGTCTTCAACTTTGGCCTTTCTTGAAAACCTTAGTGTTTTTTAGTTTCCTCCTGAGTCTGTTGCGTTCTGGTATATCTTCATAAGTTATCCCCATCTCCTGTAGGTCCCTTTCCACCTCCTGAGTCTTCTTATCTTTACAAGAGGTAAAGATCTGGTTCGATAATCGTGTGGGTTTCAATCTTAGCATGCCCATAAAATGCAGTTCTCCTTCTCCGTATGACATCAGAGATCTTCTGGACGTGAGTACACAGCTCATAGTTATGTCAACGTGTATATTCATCTTTGTCTTTAATTGGACCAAGAATTTTCCTTAAGATCTTTCTCTTTAATTTCTAATTATTCTCTCAGGCCTTTCTTGTTCATAGCACGGCATTCCGCTGCATACAAAGCCTCTGGTCTTATGACAGTGCAGTAATACAGAGTTTTGCGTTCAAGGATATGGACATTTTGTTGTAAACGTCTTTGGTCAGTTGATAAGCCATTTCCATTTTATTCATGCGTGACACGAAAGCTTCTTTTTTCAGAGATATTTGGTTCTATCCACTCGCCTGTCCGTTTGATTGCCTCCTGGTTTACTTTTAGCTCTCTTCGTGCTGGCTTGATGTTAGTTATGAACTGCGTTTTCTCCAAAGATATCTGGAGCCCTGCTTTTTCCGCCTATGTCTTAAGGCGATTAATTTTCTTTGTAGTCACGTCTAAAGAATCAGAGAAAATTGCTAGATCATCTGCGAAAGCTAAGCAATCAACTGAAAGGTTCATGTTCTTGTAACCCAATCTCACACCATTTTGGAGCCCATCATTATTCATTCCTTTCTTTCTTTCTTTCTTTCTTTCTTTCTTTCTTGACGCGTCTTATTCCAAGGCCCTGCCTTCGGTTTTCGGCCAGTTCAAGGATTTTAAACCTTGACTCAGGAGAGAACGGACTTCAGCTGATACAGGCTCTTACTTACAGGAAGAAAGCGCACAGTGAGAAGATGTCGCTACTGGTTGTCATGGTTACAGTGGTGTCGGGGGAGTTGATGACGATAATTCGAGATGTCGCTACTTACCGGCCACGAGGTCGCCGAAGCCGATAGTGGTGAGCGTGACGAAGGCGTAGTAGACGCCCATGTCGTAGGTCCACTCGTGCTCAACGTAGGTGAAGACGGCCGCGGGCAGGAAGATGAACACGATGAAGCCGGGCACCAGGTAGCGCATGATGTCCATGATCATCAGAGTGGCTGACTCGTGCTTGTGGCGGTGCCGTGCTCTCAGCAGCTGGAATACAACACGGTCGTCAAACTCTGGCGGCAAGTCAAAAAACTTCGAAATACAAGAGAGGAAAATTCTCAGAAAAATCCTAGGACCAAAATATGAACTTTGTACAGCCTTTCTTTGTGCCAACATTCCCTTAAATAAGCTGAAACATCCAAAATTTCGTGAATTCTTAGAAAAATACACCGGCAAATCTCTTTCCGATCCTTCCACTTTAAGAAAGGACTACATCAGCCGAAGCTTCGAAAAAACTATGCAAGAAATCATGTAACGGGTTGCAAATAAGAAAATATGGGTATGAATTGATGAAACTACAGACTCTGATGGTCCAGGTGAAACGTTTCTAATAAACTGCGAACAATTAGAAAAGGTCAATTTTTCTACCATTAGTAAACTGTTTGACTGATCTATGCGTGCCATGTAGATCGAAGGCGTTCAGTATGACAATGTACTGCTCTTCGTAACGGATGCTGCGCCTTATGTGGTGAAAGCTGCCAAATCACTAAAAGCATTATATAGTAAAATGTGACTTGTTTAGCTCACGCCTTACACAGAGTTGGAGAAGAGATTCGTATTCAATTCAGTGAGGTTGATAAATTGATTGGGTGTGTCAAGAAGGTCTTCCTGAA
This sequence comes from Anabrus simplex, assembly GCF_040414725.1. Lineage (NCBI taxonomy): Eukaryota > Metazoa > Arthropoda > Insecta > Orthoptera > Tettigoniidae > Anabrus > Anabrus simplex. The sequence continues at coordinate 11,657,193 of NC_090275.1, read as the reverse complement.
AGCCCCTTCACGTGTTGCATCATTTAAGTTGCTATCTTCAGACATTCCTTTGCCGCCTTCTCCCATTTTGACAAGATGGGGATCCTGGATTGAATCCTGCAACTATTACTGCCAGAACTTCAACATTGTGAAAAGTACAAATGATTCATTTGATAGCAGTGAAGCCGCTTTAATTGGACTAGCCCAGGAATTAATGTCGAATTCTGACATTTCTGGTCAACTTTCATACATCAAATCTAATTTTGGTTTTCTTCCTGCTACTACAATTGCTTTGGAGCAATCAGAAGTGCCACTAGCGAAGCAGATAGAACTAGTGGAAATAACTTTGAATAAAATTAATGTTGTTTCTGGTAAAGTGGGGCAAGAAGTATGAAAGAAAATGGAAAAGGTGTTAGGAAAAAACGAAGGGCATCACACATTGTGTTGTTGTTGGGTGAAAAGTTTTCTCTTAACCATTTAGAATTAGGTTCAAAATGATATTGCCCGTTTCAAATGTGCTCCTCTTGTGTCAGCTGAAGGAGAACGAAGTTTTTCAAAGTACAAGGCTTTGTTGACTGAAAATAGGAATTTTTTTAATTTGAAAATTTGAAAAGGTATTCATTGTATATTGCAACTCAGGGCTCATAAACTGAAGGTACAGTAGCATGTGAAAATAATCGCTGCAGGCGTAAACTATGTACTGAAAATTTTAATAAAATCAGTATCAAATATCAAATTGCATAGTTTAACTTCTCTTGTGTATTTTATTCATAAATAAATGGTTCGCTGTCATAAACTGACTTATTGATTTTGCAACTGGAATTTTACCCCGAATATAATACTGTTAGGTCATATTTTTTATATTATTGGGCATATTTTGCTAAATTTTAGGTTATAAGAGTATTTTGTTTTCTGTGCATGTTATGGTGATTTTAGGTCATAAAAATCCTAGCCCTAGTGGTCAGTATAGTTCTAAGTTGTCACTATAAGTGAAATCCTTAATGCACTTTCACTGGAAAACCCGGACCTAATTCTCAGAGCAGATTGAGACACGTATGGAAAGCCTGGATCTTTGAACAAAACTTGAGATCAGCATAAACTGAGCCAGCTGCAACGAAATTCACTTACCGTGATGCTGAAGAACTCGCCCAGCGAAGCCAACAAGATACCGTTGATGGGGATACCGATGAGCGCGTACAGGATCATGAGTATCCTACTGAGAGGACACGTCGGTGCGAGGTTCCCGTAACCTAGAAAACAAACATATAGACAATCAGCAGAGAGGTGACGAATAACTTGAACTGCGATTTTAAAAGGAAAGAAGATCAATTTGGAATTCAAGAGGACATAAACTATTCGTTTATAGAAAGGGGAAAGCGAGTCAACAATAATAACAAGAAGAAGAAGAATTCTGTTTAGAGGCCTGGTGCAGGTCTGTGGAGTTGACTCCCTATCGGCGACCTGCGGTGTGAACGCCAACATGTTGGACCTAAGTAGACGTCTGCTTTCTTCGTAGAATTGTTAATGGCAGCGGTACATCTTCCAGCGATGCACAGAGGCAACCAGTCTCCGGAATTCCTAATCGGCCAACGCTTGTTCTCACGTATCAGAGAATAACGCAGGTCAGCGAGGACAGAAATCTCGCCCAGAGCACAAGGGCATAGTACGCATAGGGCGCCAGGCCTGTAGGGACCGCTGCGGCTTTCGGAAGGATCTCTCCTCAGAGTCGGGTTGCTTGAGAGTGCAGTCCTTCTGACCACTGGTGCCAGCAGCCGCGGTAATTCCAGCTCCAATAGTTGTTGCTCTTAGTTGGATTTGTGTCCCACGCTATTTGTTCATCGCTCGCCTGTGTCTAACTGACATGTTTCGTGGGACGTTCTGCCGGTGGTGGCGTGCTTATGCACGTAGGATCTGAAATGTTCCTCACGTGCGCCTAACAGCCCAGGAGACCAAATGTCCTGCACGAAACTGACAACTTCATACCCTGTGATCTCTTCAAAACCGAGCACAAAAGCAGTTACCTCTCGATTCTCTGTTCACAACCTGACCAGAACGCTATCAGTGATATGGACATGATTATATTTGTTTTTCGCTTATTTCTTTCTTGTTTTTATTTCGTAAAAACCGAGCGAATCGGCTGTACGGTTAGAGTCGCGTAGCTGTGAGCTTGCATTTGGGAGATGGTGGTTTCGAATCTCACCGTCGGTAGCCCTAAAGATGGTTTTCCGTGGTTTCCCATTTTCAAACCAGGCAAATGGTTGAGTTGTATCTTTATTAAGATCACGGCTGTTACCTTCCTCATCCCTTCAATGTGTCAGCGGGACGTTAAAGCACATCTACAAAAACCTAATAGTAGTAAGTCACTCCTTGTAACCTCATAGTGTTTGTTTTTCTTATTGTTAATATTTTTTAAAATTTTCAAAATCATCCTCCGCTTGTATGCTGCCTGAGGCAAAGAATACTGTACATTGAAAGAACTTCTTTAAAAAGTAAATTATAAGTTCATGATCTAAGTCTAGCGGTTACCCTGAGCGCCATCAGACCCCAGTGGATGAATTGCTTGGTACTGTTGCTGTCGCACGTCGTCCACTATTCCTGTGAGGCCAGCGGATTTGTATCGGAGACGGTGTAAGGGTTGGCGGCCGTGGCCTATACTAGGGACTATCCCCGCATTCCCCTTAGTGTAAGATAATGGACAACCACAGTCAACGGTGGGGACTAGCCCCTCTCCGTATTCCGAATACAGAGGCGTAGAGTCCGTCCCCTGCTCGGCTGGTCGGTCGGAGTCCACAGCTGTCGCTGTGGGTCGGGACCCACCGACGAGTCGTCCAGCACTTTAGATGGACCTGTGCCTGTATTTGAGTACGGTACTCAAGCTGTACAGAGGCGTAGAGTCCGTCCCCTGCTCGGCTGGTCGGTCGGAGTCCAGAGCTGTCGCTGTGGGTCGGGACCTACCGACGAGTCGTCCAGCACTTTAGATGGACCTGTGCCTGTATTTGAGTACAGTACTAAAGCTGACTCACCAATAGTGCTCACCACCGTGATCACAAAGAAGAAGGAGTTGTAGAAGTTCCAGAGCATTGGCTCCAACTCGGGCTCCTCTCCGCGGATCACCATTGGCTTGTGGCAGTACTTCTCCAGGGTGCCGATCAACTCCGCCGAGTAGTTCAAGTGGCTCAGCAGATCTGGAACAGAGTCAACTCCTTAAAGTTGGAATTCAAGAGGACTAATAATTGGGGCAAGAAGTCATCCATGCGAAGAGGAATTGGGGATTGGAATAATATATCAAGATAGATTTTCGATAAATGTCCAACTTCTTTGAAATCATAATTGCCCTAATATGCCCGGGATGGGTACACTAAATCGCGCCCAACGTGGGGCAGGTTTTATATCCACTTCTTGGCACTTATAATTTTTGGGATGATAGGTCGTTTAAAACTTAGTGACCTGCAACCAGGATCATCTTCAGAGCAGTAACAAAGAATTTAGTGGTAACAGTCATTAGACTCAAGATAGACAGACCCTGTTAAAAATCTAGTTCATTCGAGGGCCTCCTGAGTCAGGGAGAAACGTGTTGAAGACTCTACTGGAATAGAATACCCCCATCCCCCAGTTTGGGATCACCTGAAATTGAAATCCAAAATGTGTTTTGATACCTGCATTCCTTTCGTTATAACAATTAAACTTACTAACGATTTCCATCCAGTTTCTAAATTGCAGTTGTTTTAAATTTATTTATTTTGTCCTAGACATTAACAGAGATATCATGTAGGACAGAGGTGACAAAACTTTACCGACTAGCGTGTCAGTTTAGTTTACTTGTTACTGTCTATGTGCCATCGGTTATTTTCTTTTAAACTCATCGACTTCATTTAGTTCGCATTATACATAAATCCATTCAACTGGCTGTTTCATGATGTTATTTTGCAAACATCACTGAAAAATAACTTTAAAAAACAGGTAAATGTTAAGAATAAGGTATTTTATGCTTTAACCAAATATGTTTTTAATGTGGTCATAGAATTCAATGAGAGAGAGAGAGCGAGAGAGCTGTTTATCTTAGGATAAAATGAACTTATATATTTTTAAATTTTGAAATTCCCTTGTACGACTATCCTCGATCAGGAAAACTTTATTTTTCTTTACATACACCTTATAAATAGTGATTTACCATTCGCAATGAATTACGTAAAACATCTAAACAAATGTCTTTTAGCAACGAAACAGGAATACGAAAACGAAGGAAGAAATTAACAGAAAATGTTGTGACAAAACCTTCCACCAATCATCTTCCAGTAACTGGCGGATATGTGATACTTTTCTACAAAGTACTTAAAACAGAGTTCGTAGTGTCACTTCTTTTAAGAATCGATTTCTTTGGCCTGTGAATTGTTACTCTGAAATGGTATTGTTATTCTTTACTAAAGCGTAATACTAAAATATCCTTTGTTGCTACATTTCGGACTTATTTCATTACAGTCATATTACAAACATTCAAGTCTGTAGTCTGACGTGCCAGAGACGTCTGCTCTAGGACAATTAGTGCTTACCTTTGTGTCACAATTACAACATACATTAAGAATGAAATGAAATGTCGTATGGCTTTTTTTTAGTGCCGGGATATCCCAGGACGGGTTCGGCTCGCCAGGTGCAGGTCTTTCTATTTGACACCCGGAGGTGACCTGCGCGTCGTGATGAGGATGAAATGATGATGAAGACAACACATACACCCAGCCCCCGTGCCATTGGAATTAACCAATTAAGGTTAAAATCCCCGACCCGGCCGGGAATCGAACCCGGGACCCTCTGAACCGAAGGCCAGTACGCTGACCGTTCAGCCAACGAGTACATTAAGAATGATATGAATGAATGACTGCATGAATTGGTGAATGAACTATTTCCTGATTGAATTGTGTTCGTGCACTCTTCTCACGCAGTCACGGATAGTCACCAGGTGGGGAGAGAGCATTCATTGAATGAATGAGTGAACGACTGAAATGAATTGAATGAATGCTCTCAGCATACCACTGCGGAACCCAGCAGCAGGTAATTATTGTTGTAAGAGGAAGTACAACCATCCTCTAAGTAACGAGAGAACATTCCATTCTGTACGAATGAGTGAGTGAATGGATCGAACAAAGTCCTCTCTCCCAATGACGGATAACCACCAACTAGAGAGAGAGGTTCATGAATTAATGCGAAGAGTTAACTATGGAGGGTAGCTATGATCTACTCCGTATATAGCCGTTCCTTTTGTTAAAATTATTCGCGTCGGCATATAATAAGTATTACACGACCTAACATCCTCACAATTGTGTATTTTAATGTCATTTAGTGGCCGTGAGAGTCTACGTCTTAAGATTCTTTGAAATTATTTAAGAAAACGTTAGGGAATCTCCCACCTGGGAGAGAGCACTAAATACAGATCAGTTCTGATGTGAATGTAATTACAATTAAAGACCTAATTTTTGCTGAAGAGTGTCAGCAAAGTGAGAGAAGAAGTTTTTAATACTAAAAATTGAATTAGAATGACATTCTCCCATTATTCACGTCATTATAGCATTAACAGATTGAGGTGGACAATTTCTGATCCCTATCTGTATTTAATAAATATCAGTCAAAAGTAGATTTTCCATAAGTATTGAGCCTTCTATTGTAACAATTTACCCGAACTATCCATTTATAGTACGATCGTTTATATGGTTCGACACCGCGGTCAATGATGGTGATTATTGTTAAACAGGAAGTGCAACTGGGCAACCATCCTTTATATAACTCTAATCAGAGAGAAAAAATGGAAAGGGTCCGGCACTTCGAAACATGAAGGTATCGGCCAAAGGAAGACAAGAGCCACGAAGGGCAAGAAAATGAAAGACTCCCTGGGCCTCCATACGTAATACCGTCGGGGTCGGAAAAGAGTTGACCAAGGGAGGTCGGATAGGATAGGTGAAAGTGAGGAGCATGGCATAAGTAAGTGGAACCAATGCCAGGACTCAGCTAAAAGCCCCGTGCTCGCCATCCCACGCTCCAAAGTACAGAGACCCTGGGGGCCCTTTTAGTCGCCTCTTACGACGGGCAGGGGATACCGTGGGTGTTATTCTACCGCCCTCACCGACACACCGCGGTCAGCCGGTTCAAGTTTCGTTGCTTGAAAGAATAAAATCACCATCAGAATGTTGGCCGGCAGAGTGGGAGAGCTGGTGGTGCACAATTTCTAATTACTTGATTCCGTGCCAAATCCGTGGATACAAGACATATGACTCTGTTGATGGTGATTTGTCCCTCACATCGGTTATTCGACAGGAGTAGGTTATCATTTTAGGCCGTGCCAACGAACTACATTATACTACATAATGGCTCATACAGCGCTCTTAGCTGAGGAAAGTTGCAACACGTCCGCCATGTTTCCTGGTGGCACTCGTCAGCTGTTAGTTGTCAACAAGGAAAGATGCGAAAGGCCGGTCTCCACTGATTAACATTTAACAACAACATGTTAAAAATGACATGCTGAAATTGACATGTATACGAACATTTCGTTCATAGTTGACTAAACATGTTGAAGTTAACATATTTAACATGTTAGCGTGTTTTCCGGTGGGATTAGAAAACATGTTAAATCAATGGCTTCGATAAAGTTCGTATAGCTAAACTACATTAAAAGGATGCCCAGACATTCTCAGAATGTTTAATTCCAAATATGCCTTCTACGTTTAGCTCATTCAGAATGTCATCCACATTGTGCCTTCTATTTAGATCTTTCCATACGCACATTTCCCTTTCATTCCTTCCCAAGAAAGGCCGATGACCTAAATGTTAGGTCCTTTAAACAACAAGCATCATCATCATCCTTCTCAAAATCCTGTAACAAGTTACAGTGACAATAAAAAGCGCCAGATTTTCATCTGAGTCCATTGTCCTTGTTTGAAAATGCAAGACAGCACCTGAATGTTTTAGCGCAAACTGATATGATAAATTAGCTGCGTATAAACAAAGGAAGTTTAACATGTTCATAAGTGTGGACACAATGCTTAAAAAAACAGTATTTAACAGTTAACATGTTGGTGGTGTCACCAGTTAACATTTAACATGTCGTTGTTGTCCGGCTCCATGGCTAAATGGTTAGCGTGCTGGCCTTTGGTCACAGGGGTCCCGGGTTCGATTCCCGGCAGGGTCGGGAATTGTAACCATCATTGGTTAATTTAACTGGCACTGGGGCTGGGTGTATGTGTCGTCTTCATCATCATTTCATCCTCATCACGACGCGCAGGTCACCTACGGGTGTCAAATCGAAAGACCTGCACCTGGCAAGCCGAACATGTCCTCGGACACTCCCGGCACTAAAAGCCATACGCCATTTCATTTCATGTCGTTGTTAAATGGTAATCAGTGGAGACCGGCCTTAAGTCGTCTGCAATTAATTGCATGAATATAGGTAGGCAATATAAGAAGAAATTATATCAGTTTGCAAGTGGGTATTTGTTCCTTGCTGCCATCAGAGAACATAGCGGAGCAGCTTCCAACATTTTTCTGTGTAGATCGTTGCTCTGGACACAGGAACACTGATCGTCGCCTCTAATCAAAGGAGTAACGAGCTCCTTGATCAAAGATGGTGCACACAAATAAATGAAGATAGCATCATTCCTTGCTTCCAGCGAGCTTGTTAGTGTTTACTCTGTGGCTGTACAGAGGGCTATGATTCAGGAAGTCTGGTCTAACCAAATACTTTAATATGATAATACCGGACAGCTTGCTGTTTTCAGTGAGAAAGTCGATAGTGCTGCTACCTACATGGCTTGGTGTGACCAACTCTTCAATAACATTGTCATCTGTATGATTCTTGGCGCACTGCCGTGTTGTTTATAATGTATCAGTGTTTGTCACTAAATAATCTTATATTGCAGTTATATTCCAAGAAAAGTGTTATGCGCTGAACAAATTACCCACAAGCTAATGAGCATGGGAACTGATAAGGACAGCAAGTATTAAAAAAGTTATGACCTCGCATCTGTGTTGAGGTTACATTCTATGACCCTTATATTAAGAAAATCAATCAAATACTCTACTGAAATGTTAGTGGGACGTAACAACAATAATATTAACATATATGGAACTCTAGTATACTCAAACTTGAGGGTCTACATTGTTAAACAGTACCATAAATTTCACAAACGAAAACTTGTGGGCCTGTAGCGTAATGGTTATCGCGGTAGTCTTGAAATTGAAAATTGATGGCCATGAGTTTCGAATCCAGTCTTTTTTTACTGTAAGATAATAATAATAATAATAATAATAATAATAATAATAATAATAATAATAATAATAATAATAATAATAATAATAATAATTTTCTTTACGTCCCACTAAGTACTTTTACGGTTTTCGGAGACGCCGAGGTGCCGGAATATAGTCCCCCAGGAATTCTTTTACATGCCAGTAAATCTGCCTACACGAGGCTGAGGTATTTGAGCACCTTCAAATACCACCGGACTGAGCCAGGATCGAACCTGCCAAAATTGGATCAGAAGGCCATCTCATCAACCGTCTGAGCCACTCAGCCGGGCGTAAGAAAATTCTTCTTCATCTGTTTACCTTCCAGGGTCGGTTTTTCCCTCGGACTCAGCCATCGATCCCACCTCTACCGCCTCAAGGGCAGTGTCCTGGAGCTTCAGAATCTGGGTCGGGGGATATAACTGGGGAGGATGACCAGTACCTCACCCAGGCGGCCTCACCTGCTATGCTGAACAGGGGCTTTGCGGAGGCATAGGGAGATTGGAAGGGATAGACAAGGAAGAGGGAAGGAAGCGGCCGTGGCCTTAAGTTAGGTACCATCCCGGCATTTGCCTGGAGAAGGATGGCCACTTCCAGGATGGCTGAGGTGGGAATCGAACCCACCTCTATTCAGTTGACCTCCCGAGGCTGAGAGGACCCCGTTCCAGCCCTCGTACCACTTTTCATTTTCGTGGCAGAGCCTGGAATCGAACCCAGGCCTCCGGGGGTATTAGCTAATGACATGAACCACTACACCACAGAAGCGGGCAAGACAATTATTTCAGTGTATTACAGGCATAGGCTTGAGCACCAGTCCAACCAATTTAATACGTGTGTATGGTAATGCTTCATGCATAAATTTGTGAAAGAGACTTTAGGAAATTCTGAACACTTCTTCCTTGTCAAGAACATCCTAGTTCACTCACCGTAACCCCAATGTATTATACATATTATGTATTTCTGTCTTCAGAGGTAAAACAGAAAATTCAAAGTACAGCAAAAACGAGAGAGCAGCGTGAGCTGAGTTCTCCTGTAGCATTCGGGAAGATAGGCCGTATCGAAGAAGAAGAAGAAGAAGAAGAAGAAGAAGAAGAAGTCAAAATAATGGATCAAAACTCCTGTTCCTTAATTACAGCTTTTCTTTCCCAAAATTGAAATAAATCATGGATGTTGTTAAGTTATCTGCCCGCTCTGGCGCTTTGGCTGAATGGTTAGCGCTTCGTGCCCCCCGTTTTTATGTTACCTTCATTCTTAGGAGTGTTGGATCTCTTCCAGTTCCCTTCTGATTAGTGTTAATAGAGGATGACTGGCCAGTTGTACTTCCTCTTAAAAAATAATCACCACCACAGAAAGGTCAGCGTACTGGCTTTCGGTTCAGAGGACCCTGGTACGAATCCCGACTGAGTCGGAGATTTTATTTGGGTCTGTTAATTCCTGTAGATCGGAGGCTACGGGTTTGTGTTCGTATTCATACGCATCTTCATATATATACAACATATCACACGAGAAACAACCACAGAAACACGAGGTAGTGAATATATATCCCTCCACATACGACTGGTGGTAGGAAAAGCATCCGGCCGCAAAACTAGGCTAAGTCCATACAACGTCCTTCGCCAGGCTAGAAAAAACTGGAGAGAGTAGGTAGTTGTTAAATATTTCCCCCAGAGGATGGTTGGATTCTCAAACAAATGCTGCTTTTAATTTTCAAGACATAGCGAAAGGCACGGCTAACATAATGCTCGTTTGGAGGTTTATGAAAGAGGCATTTCATATTTTAAAATGTCATTTTTAATTATAATGATTATTCAATTTATTATTTTAACAAAAATATTTCCAATGAGTGTAATGCATTCCTCTCAACTGTAGCATAGACGATTATGCAGTTCACACCAACACGCTAGATGTCACCACCATCGCTGTTCGCACTCGACTCAATGCTGTTGAGATAGAGCTGTCCGGTATTGGTGTATTAAAGTATTTGGTCTAACTCAGCGATAATATTCATTGTTCGTGTGTTTTTCTTCATACGGGTACGTAGTGAAGGCCACGGTACATATTACAAAATACTGATAACGAATAGACGTTGAGGTACGGTGGTGGTCGTTGGCTCAGTTATCTCCTTCAGGACACCCAACTACTTGGCTACGGGGACATTTATCACGATTTCAAATTGTGATCATGATAAAAGATATTCAAGCATGAAGCCAATTTCCTTACAATTAATTCTATCGTGATTTGTAACCATGATGAAGCACAAACTCTCAAAGATAAAATGACCGAGCTCGATAGCTGCAGTCGCTTAAGTGCGGACAGTATCCAGTATTCGGGAGATAGTAGGTTGGAACCCCACTGTCGGCAGCCCTGAAAATGGTTTTCCGTGGTTTCCCATTTTCACACCAGGCAAATGCTGGGGCTGTACTTTAATTAAGGCCACGGCCGCTTCCTTCTCACTCCTATCCCTTTCCTGTCCCATCGTCGCCGTAAGACCTATCTGTGTCGGTGCGACGTAAAACAACTAGAAGGGAAAAAAAAGATAAAATGTGTGGCAACAGCGAACCAGTTCGTGGCACACCACCAGTAAATGAATACTGTTCAATTATTCTAATGTTGCTTATAAAACAGGGGCGTAGCCTGGGGGATTGGGCTTACTGGAATTTTCACAAAAATAATAAACAGAAACTGACAATAAACTAAATAAACATTCAGAGACATAATTGTAAAAACAACAGATCTATTGAATCTATTTTCGTAAGAAGAGTAGAAAATTGGATTTTAGATTGTAAACTGTTGATGGCATTGTTCTTGTTCTGTAGTGTACCGCACATCCACAAGCACCTTTATTACGTTCTATCCACTATCGGCTATCCGGCTCCATGGCTAGCGTTCTGGCCTTTGGGGACAGGGGTTCCGGGTTCGATTCCCGGCAGGGTCGGGAATTTTAACCATCATTGGTTAATTTCTCTGGCACGGGGGCGGGGTGTATGTGTCGCCTTCATCATCATTTCATCCTCATCATGACGCGCAGGTCGCCTAAGGGAGTCAAATCGAAAGACTTGCACCTGGCGAGCCGAACATGTCCTCGGACACTCCCGGCACTAAAAGCCATACGCCATTTCATTTCATCCACTCTCGGCCGATCCCGACTACGCTACTGTAATATCATTGGAGTTCAGTGTGCCACGGTAACCCCTGGTTGCAAGAGGCAACTAAAACTGGCCGCAGGAGCTCTTAACTCTGGAGCGTGGTTTGGCGACCACGGGGCCCTTGGCTGAGACCTGGCATTGCTGACACTTACTTGTGCCAGGCTCCTCACTTTCATCTAACCTCTCTGACCTCTCTTGGTCAACTCCTGTTCTTTTCCGACCCCGACAGTATTAGAGAATTCGAGGCCTCGGGAGTCTTTCATTTTCATGCCCTTCGTGGCCGATAGCTTCATTTCGGATCCCTTCCATTTTTTTTGGTCTCTGATGAGTGTTATATAGAGGATGGTTGTCCATCTGTACTTCCTCTTAAAACAATAATCACCACCATCACCACTCATTTTTGCACTGTGGTTAGGTATCCAGCCTTCCACTGGGTTGCTCGACCACGACGTGTAGGTACCAGAACGACTAAGAGAACTCCGTTTTTGAGTTCTTATACTCGAAACACACCTCCATTCAACCAGAGTGTCAAGGGCGTTTTAGAGATTCTCATCAGTACATGATAACCTGGAGTGGGGTGTGACCACCTCGGGTTCGAACCTCTCAAGTAAATCTTATCTCCCTGGGTCGTGGCCCTACTATCCTCTGCGCTTCTTATCACTGGAGTGGTTTTCTTATCGGTCACGTGCTCGCCGAGATGGTCGTCACGTTATATACCGGAGGTAATGTGTTGCCCAGACCCACAGAAGACTACTTCTAGTAGTGGAATTTTAACCCACTTCTCTCTTGAATCGTTTTACACAAGACTGCGTGTATGGCCAATCATTTCCGAGTCTTAGATCAGTCCCTCATTGTTGTGGTAGCTTGCAGGTGACTGGCATCCTCCATAAAGTGTTACTACACTGTTATAAAATGCTCAAGGCCTCTGTTAATAAACAAAGGAAACATTTTGCTGTTCTAAATCTACGCGAGTGAGTGTTGTTTGTAAATACCAGACGGACGAGTTCTACAACTCTGTGGACCAGTGTTCGTGTCCATTCCACATTCCATGTCGTACGATGTTGGCATGCAATAGATCTCTGGTGACACATTTGAAGTTTACCATTTGAAGTTTACCTCATAAAACTATTTAAAACTCAACCATATATCTCTGTCATCTGGTGGAGTGAAATGGAATATCGAAATTGACAGGCAGGCAGCCTAGGGGACGTCATATCAAAATGTTTGGACATAGTAGCTGAGGCGAGTTCGCCGTGCGGTGAGCAGCGTAGCAGCTGTCAGCTTGCATCGTACATATAATGGGTTCGAACCCCACTGTCGGTAGTCCTGAAGATGGTTTTCCGGGGTTTCTCATTTCCACACCAGGCTGTAACTTCATTAAGGTCAATGCCGCTTCCTTCCCAGTCCTAGCCCTTTACCCCTGTGGGTGGGGGCGGCAGAATAACAGCCACGGTATCCTCTGCCTGTCGTAAGAGGTAACTGAAAGGGACCCAGGGATTCTTAAATTTGGAATATGAGTCGGCGACCACGGGGCACTTTGCAGGGTCCTGGCATTGCTTCCACTTGTGCCAGGCTCCTCACTTTCATCTATCCTATCCGGGCTCCCTTGGTCAACTCCTGTTCTTTTCCGACCCCGGTGCTATTAGAGCACTCGAGGCCTCGGGAGTCTTCATGGCCCAGGTCTTTATTTGGCTAATACCTTCATTTTTCGAAGTGTCGGATCCCTTCCATTTTTCTCTCTGATTAGTGTTATATGGAGGATGAATGGGTAGTTATACTTCGTCTTAAAACAATAATCACCACTATCAGCACCCGCTGTCGCAAGCAGGAGTTAACTCGGATTTCAGACAATGTGCTGTTCATCACATGCTCCCTTCTTTCACAGCTGAGATGGGTGTAAAGAAAGCGTGCAGGTAGATTATATGAGCCTGACTGGAGATAAGGTGCAGTGTGGCACAGAGAAGGCATCAACTCATGCTTTATAGAAACTGAATAGTCAAGGAAAGGAAGTGTTGAAAACATTTCTTAGCTGACAAATTAGGGGTCCCCATAAAACATAACATTAACCAATTTCTTCAACTGTTGAAGGTATACAGCGCCCGGAAATTGCGACTCTTGGAGAGCTCTAGCAAACTTTTAAGAAAAGTCGCAAATCACTTCCGGCCTAAATCGCTTATTTCTTTACTCGTTTCCTGGCCAAAATTAACTTATTTACATAATTATTTCTGTAATATGTTTCTTGTTTCAAAACCCTCAGGCATTTATTTTTTATTTTTTTCAAAAATGTCCACACCGAATGAAGTTATAAGGGCTTAAGTGAAACTCTGCATTGACTCGCATTAGCGCTCCTAGTGGTAGAAAAGGTCAAACTCCTAATCTAATCGGCCGGATAACGATGATTAAGAAAAGGGTTGTAATTTTAGGAATAAATAAAGAATATATTCTCATAATTTATTTTATTTACCAGAAATTCGTAGCTCATATCCCTAGGAGTTGCGTGGTTTCTAAATGCACTAACTGTTCTGGTAGCGATGAAGTCCGAACTGCTTAGAGGTACGCGCACTTTTTCTTGAGCCCTAGTTCCCATTCGTTACTATGGAGATCCGGGCTCAAGATAAAGTGCGCGTATAGTACAAAAAGCTGCGACATGCCGGCTCTCGCTCCGATCATCAAAGCAGTGACTGATGTATCTGTGAGGTGTTATGGTTCTTTGAAATATTCAACAGTAGGCGACAGTCCTCGGATTGATTGACGTGAGTGACTTATACAAATATCTTTAGAATGTACTATTGACATATGACGTTGCATTTCTTCTATGTACATATACTATGTATTGAAAAGGATGCGTGACAAGCTTCTGTCCTGATTTCTTAGGTTTGTGTACAGTTCCGTAAACAATTAACATTATTTATTCACATATTCCCGATACAAATACACGTGCGCCAAGGCTGATTAGTATAAGTGGTCCTGAGAGTCGGCATAGCAGTTGCTGGCCTTCACGGACATTGTCTGATCTCTCCTTGTGGCAGTCGCGGTTTCCGGCAGCTTTACGCAACCACCACTTCCTATATTGTTTTAATTAATTAATTAATTAATTCGAGATTTTAAGATATTATTTCTGAGCAGCGTTTCGTTCGTTTAAAGCTCTCTGCATCAACATCTGTACATCTTGGTTTCTGTTCCGTCCAGTAGAATGTAGGTGGTCCATGTTTGCATATTGCATACTCCACTCATTTTTCATGCGCGCGTATCTCGCTTCCTAGTGTCTGTAGCGTGTATGTTGCTGTCTTAGAAGCTCTGCCGTGGGTACCAACTCGTTAAGTTCTCTGCAGTCTACTGACACCTGTTTCCCGCAACACCAATTGGTGCAGCAGATTCATGACCTGGTAGCCACGTTGTGTGATGCTGGCACGAGAATCACTTTCGCGATCGTTTCCAAGCCACGTTGGGATTGCGGGAAATGAACTTGCGGCTGAAGCTGCAAAGGGAGCCGTACTTTTACTCCCTAGACCCGTGAATGTACCTGCTAGCGATATTTGTTGTCAGCTACGTCGAAGCATCCTGGCGTCGTGGGAATCGAGAGGTGTATTCGAGAGGTGTGTGTAAATAGTATCTTAAAGATAAGTTGATGTGAAGGGATTATACCGCCATCTTGACCCACGACGACTTGGCTATGAACATGAACATTCTCATGGTTTTCGATTTGGACAGTTATTAGTAGGATGTGTACCTGATCTTGTTATATTTTGTTATGTTTGTTATATTTCAGTGGCGGCGCGTGACTTTCGTCACTGGGGGTTCAACAGATGGAAGAATTCTTGTGCCGCCGCCCCCTCACCGCCCTCTTTCGCCACCATATAATACCACTCCGACTTTGGTCCAAGTCCCTTCGCTTTCATCACTCACAAAAAATAAACAGGGAAAACAAAGCATCCTGTTAGTAATTTCGCACCCACACATCCACTCGATTCTTTTTCATAGGGCCTATATCCATTCTGAATTTACGCACGATTTCGCTACTTTTAATCTGCATCGTTATATCAAGATCAGGCAGTGGGCGGCCGCAATTCTTAATCTCAAGTTTGCGCTCAAGAAAGAGAGAAGAAAATTTTGTCTTTCTGGGTATCTGGACACTGTTCATACTCATTTTGTAGCTCCTTACCTTTCCCGGGCACAAAGATTGTGGACGCAAGCACAATGCACAATACACACACACCGACATAAGATTGTAACTTCTTTATGTTCTAAAAATTAAGTTTCTGTACGGCACAACAGTACACTGTCACGCTTGCACAGCGTACAATAATACAACGAATTGTGATAAATACTGCAAAGTTTTATAAACACTAGTATCACATTTGAAAAACAGAAGGAAACTTACGGGATGTGTATTCGCACTGTTGACAACGTTGGTAACTTAATTTTACTAACTCGTGTGGGTTAGGCAGTTAGCATATTCATTGGTATTATCTTCCCGCTATTTATTGCCTCAATGATTTTTAAGTTAAGTTTCTCTCCAAGAAGTAATTACTCCAAAGAGGGCAAATGAATACATGTTCAGTAAGTATTAGTAATATATTTGGGGCAAAATATCAATCGGAATTTGGCAGTTTAATGTGACTTTTGGTAGTAATGATGCTTTCCAACACTTGTGTTAACTATACGTACTATTCTTTGCTGCCGTAGTTAAATTCATGTAAGGGCAACAGATGGCAGGCATGTACTAGTTTTCTAACCCCAACAACACGACTTGCGATTACGAAGACGGGTGAGAGAGAGTGACATACTGCGCATGCGTAAATCACGGATATTCGTTTCTGCGATATCCTGGTCTTGTCTACGTGTTGGTCGGCATCTCCCCGCACCTCCCCACACCCTTCACCAAGGTACGGACGGAGATGTGGCCTTGCATAGGGGGTGCATTCCAGACGAGTATCCAGCCAGGACTTCGCGCGGCTCGCTTGAATTGAAAGTCAGTACGAGTATATTACGGATAGATGAGCTTACCAAAGGCTTAGAGATTGACAAGGCAGTTGTGAAAATTAAGTAGTTAAGTACAATGTGATATAAACTGGAGGTTCATTGCTCCATTGCGCTATACCAGAAACCGCCACTGTTATATTTTATTATGAAAGTTTAAGTTTGTTAAATAGTCTGTTGACAGTGCAAGTGAAATTTGCTCAGTGTAGCTGTATCTTGTGCTTCGTGAATAAATAAATAAATAAATAAATAAATAAATAAATAAATAAATAAATAAATAAATAAATAAATAAATAAATAAATAAATAAAATAAATCCTCACAGACTGGCCTAAGACGGAGCCTCGGCCCGGATGACGTGACTAGTGCTCAACTCGTTATTCGCTTTATGGGTGAGAGTTGATTAATCAATTTCAAGTGTTCTGTTACTCAGGGAACTTACCTTCCATTTTTGAACCGTATGTGACCTTTTCGGCATAATACAAAGGGCACTAGGAAAGTTTTGCAATGTGAGTGAACGCTTTAGACTTTTTCAAAATCATATCCACCACACTCAATACACTTCTCCATACGTCGAATCCAGTCACTGAACCAACTCTGTCACTTTCCTTTGGTTACATTTTCACACTCTTGATCCCATGCTGCCAGACGCTCATCGTCGGATGCAAAACGCCGCTCTTTCAGCTTCATCTTCACTTCTGAGAAGAGTGCGAAGTCACATGGGGCAAGATCAGGACTGTATGGAGGGTGATGAAGCATAGTCAACCCTGATCTGGCAAGAAAATTCATTGTTACATTAGCACGATGTGCTGGAGTATTGTCCTGATGCAAGAGCCTAGTGTTGAGCCGTGGCCTTGGATGGAGCTGCTTGACAGCCTGGATGACTTGAGGCAGACAAGTCTCACTGTACCACTTCGCAGTAACTGTCCTTTGTGTTTCTAGCACAACCCGAGTCAGGATGCCCCGTTTAGTGAAGAATACTGCAATCATCTTTTTCTTCACTGACCTTGACTTTCGCACAGTCACAGGAGTACCCTCATCTTCAAAGAGTCACACCTTGTTCTGGTATTTTGTTGGGACATCGTAATAATACAGCCAAGTTTCTTCACCTGTAATGATGCTATTGACGCAACGCGCAGTCCCATTTTCAAACTGTTTTAGCATTTTTCGACACCATTTCACTCGATGTGCCCTTTGTTCCTCTGAAAGTGAATGGGGCACCCAAAGGGAACAAACCTTTCTAACATGGAGATGGTCGTGTAGAATTGAATGTATAGATGGTGCAGGGATGTGGAGAGTCTCTTCTACGTGCCGATATGTCTACCGCCTCTCTTACTGCAACATTTTCCTCACAGCTTCAATGTCTTCCTCAGTCACTGATTCAGACGGTCGCCCAGAACGAGAATCGTCTTCAAGCCCAAAATTTCCCCTCTGGAACTCTTTGTACCAGCGGAAAATTGTTGTCCGATGTGGACAGTCTTTCCCCAGCACAAGAGTCATTTCCTCCAGGCACTAGTCAACAGTTAATCCATGAGCAAACTTTTAGCTGATAATTGCGCGATATTCACCTTTAGACCACACTGACATCTTAACTTGCTTTCAGTCCCACTGCTTGGTAACAACTGGTGTGACGGTCGCATCTTGCTGTCTTCTAGACCGATTTTCACCCCTCTTTTCATCCCTCACCATAACAGGAGTCTCGAACCAACCGTTTTTGCGTATTGCAAAACTTTCCTAGTGCCCTTTGTACAATATTGTCTGTTGTATTTTGTGATTCATTTTGAAATTCCTTCGTTGAATTTTTCCCTGACTTAATTTGTTCAGAGAGGATGATTACCTAGTTGTACTTCCTCTTAAAACAAACACCACCACCACCAACACCTGCTCCCCACAAGGACGGGGAGTCAACTGCGAACCAGTGAGGAGTGCGGAGTGATGCTGTCATTTAAATTTTAATTCAACTACGATCCAAGTAATGCATTTTCACAATTAATTTAGTGCCCAATTTACTGCTAAAACCCGTTTGCTTGCAGTCTGCAGAAGAGAAGTTAGGATGTGCACGCCAATACTAAACGCAGATAAGACAGTACAAAGTATTACACGTACGGTCAAAACAGCTGTTTCGCGCAAGTGGCTGCGCAGTTTGGCAGGTCTGGGTTCGAACCGCGCTGTACCTCAATTAAGGCCATGGCCGCTTCCTTCCTACTCCTAGGCCTTTCCTAATCCATCATCGACATAAGACCAGTCTGTGTCGGTGTGACGTAAACCATATATACAGGATGTATATAAATTGTTGTCCATGAATTTCGGGATGTACAGTATTCCTGACACCAAAGCATTTGTTTTTCCTTTATTTCCTCGGATTACTGCTTGTTGTTTAAAGGGGCCTAACATGTAGGTGATCGGCTCGTCATGGTCGTCTAGTTGAACTGACGATGTTCACCACCACCACCGTCACGAAGAGTCAGGAAATGAATGACGATTAGGGGCCCTTAAACCTACTAACGTGGGCAAGAAAAGTGGGAGAGAAAAATGAAAGGGGTGAGCCTGGTACAAGCAGTGATTAAGCTCAACTAGGAGCCTCGTGAACGTTACGTCCCACTTACAAGCTCACAGCCTCTTGCGGTGGCAGGAAGGGATACGTTGGTTGTTTACTCACAGACTGAGTGTTCCATTGTCTATAAGAAAAACCCATGTGTTGTCCATCAATATACTGTACCCCTAAACGTGTCATTTTGAGAATTGAACGGTACCAGGTTGGTAACTCTGTAAGTCGTGATCTCGGAAATCACGACTATCACGACCGGCGTGACGTCTTCGTGTCCGCAGCTCTGTGATCAGCCCGATCTGATAGCACCGCAAACTGCAGCTCTATAGAGACTGCGCTCTGTCACAGCTAGACTCCGGATGTGCAGGGAGGAATAGGCTAGAATGCAAACCAATTTGACGAGTAGGAAGCGTAGCCTAGCCTGTTCTTCCCTCATGTACACATAGGGTGTAGGGGTTCTGATGGGCCGTACCGTAAGATAAACTATACTTGTTAGCCACCTCAATAAGTTTGCATTCTAACATTTTACCGCCTACAAAGCCGGAGTCTAGTCATAGTATACGAAGATGCTTGCCCGCTTGTTAAATTCCGACTAACGCGCCTGGAATCCAAGCACCGTGTGTCCGTTATTCTGGGTCGCTACGTGGCGCCGCAGAGGCTCAGGAAAGCACGGCGTCCAGTGAGCTTCCCTGGCAGTCTACGTTCTCTTTATATAACTGCTGATTTAAAATACCCTCCAAATTATTGTTGTTTTGGGGCGCGGGACAATGCGATTCTCAGTCCTCTTCACAAACAATTAAAACAGAGAAGAATAAAATCAACATTAAATACCGGAATATTGGTCTTCTGACCTCAACTTGGCTCACTACGGCCCTGTTTGAAATACGTCAGGCTCGTGTTCCCCCGGGTTACTGACGCGTAAAAAAACTCCTTCAGGGCAAAATTCAGTCACATCGGCCCCCCTGTCGATGGGGGAGGTACAATAACACACACGGTATCCCCTGATTGTGGTAAGGGGTGACTAAAAGGGGCCCCGGCGCTCCGAACTTGGGAGCGTGGGCTCGCGACCACGGGGCCCTTCGCTGAGTCCTGTCATTGCTTCCTCTTACCTGTGCTAGGCTCCTCACTTCTATCTACCCTATCCGATCTTCCTTGATGACCTCTTGTTCTTTTCCGACTCTGACGCTATTAGGTTCCGAGGCCTAGAGAGTCTTCCATTATCACGCCTTACCGTGCGAGTTGGCCGTGCGGTTAGAAGTGCACAGCTGTGAGCTTGCATCCGGGAGATTTGGTTCGAACTCCACTGCTGGCAGCCATGAAATGGTTTTCCGTGGTTTCCCATTTGCACCAGGCAAATGGTGGGGCTGTACATTAATTAAAGCCACGATCGCTTCTTTCCCACTCCTGGGCCTTTCCTGTCCCATCGTCGCCATAAGACCTATCTGTATCGGTGCAACGTAAAACAAATTGGAAAAAAATCTTCATGCCCTTCGAGGCCCTTGTCTTTATTTGGCCGATACCTTCATTTTTCGAAGTGTCCGATCCCCTACATTTTTTCCTCTGATGAGTGTTAATAGAGAATGGTTGTCTAGTTGTGCTTGTTCAGCACCACCACCTCAGGCCCTCGGTACTCCCTGTGCGTAGGGGCGGTGTCCCCTGCCTGGCGTAAAAGCCGACTAAAAGGGACCCCAGGGGCTCTTAACATGGGAGAGTGGGTTCGCGACCACGGGGCCCTTAGCCGAGTCATGTCATTGCTTCCAATTACTTGTGCTGGGCTCCTCACTTTCATCTATCCTACCCGACCTCCCTTAGTCAACACTTATTCTTTTCCGATCCCGAGATATTAGAGCACTCGAGGCCTCGGGAGTTTTTCATTGCCACGCCTTTCTTTGGCCGATACCTTCATTTTTCGAAGTGTCGGATCCCTTTGATTTTTCTCTCTCTGGTTACTGTTATATAGAGGATGGTCGGCGTCTTAGAAAACCGTAAAAAAATAGTATAGTCAAAAGGACGTAAAATTTAATGATATTTATTATCATTTATTTCGTCGCTGCCAGATCGTGATAACTGCCTAACTGCTTTAAGAGGAAGTACGACTAAGAAACGCCGGTAAGGGATACACCGCCATGAGACAGATGAGAATGGAATATGTTGATGGGACAATGGGCAGTGCACGTCGCAGAAGGCTCATTGGATAATCTTATTAAAGTTACGAGATGCTATTCACCAATCTTCCTATATCATGTGACCGTATCATTAACCAGTTAGTTACGACGAGTGGCCTTTCAGTCTGTTCGTCTTTTGCTAAAAGTCCGGCTCCATGGCTAAATGGTTAGCGTGCTGGCCTTTGCTCAGAAGGATCCCGGGATCGATTCCGGGCAGAATCGGGAATTCTAACCAACATTGGTTAATTTCGCTGGCACGGGGGCTGGGTGTATGTGTCGTCTTCATCATGATTTCATCCCCATCACGACGCGCAGGTCGTCTATGGGCATCAAATCAAAAGACCTCCACCTAGCGAGCCGAACATGTCCTCGGACACTCCCGGCACTGATCCCCCTGTGGGTGGGGGTGGTAGAATAACACCCACGGTATCCCCTGCCTGTCGTAAGAGACGACTAATAGGGGCCCCAGGGGTTCTGAACTTTTGAGCGTGGGTTGGCGACCACGGGGCCCTTAGCTGAGTTCTGGCACTGCTTCCACTTACTTGTGGCAGGCTCCTCACTTTCATCTGTCCTATCCGACCTCTCTTGGTCAACTCTTGTTGTTTTCCGACCCCTAGGGATTCTTTCATTTTTACGCACTTCGTGGCCCTTGTCTTCTTTTGGCCGATATCTTCATTTTCGAAGTGTCGGATCCCTTCCATTTTTTCCCCTCTGATTAGTGTTATATGGAAGATGGTTGCCTAGTTGTACTTCTCTTAAAACAATAATCACCACCACCTCCCGGCACTAAAAGCCATACGCCATTTCATTTCTTGCTAAATCTGATATTTTCGAGACCTTTGCTGCCTACGTAACTGCTATGCGTTACAGTAGCAAGTTTCGTCCATATTGTTCACATGAGAACAACGAAATGAATTTATTTTGTTTCCGCTTGGGAGAAAGGAGACGAGCTGCTTGACTAAGCGGTATGTTCGGAGTCGTCAGTGGAGAGATGCCGTGAAATGACAATAGTAGACGAATAAGTTTGAGGATGTCTTTAAAAGTAAGAAAGATCACGATATGGAGATAAAGTTGGAATTCCAGGGGACAAATTGGGACAAATATTCATTTATAGGAAGGGGAGTTAGGTATTGGAATAACTTACCGAAGATTGAGGTCTAGGAGGAGTTTCCTGAATACAACCGAAGATCTAGACGAATCTGCTCAATCCACAAGGTTGAGATTATGGAGAACTAGAAATCCTCAACTTGCTGGTTGGATGCTACCAATTGAACATCTCCCTCCAGGACACGAGGAACATTGGTCTACTTGGAAATCGTTGAACAGGCTTTGCACTGGAGGTCGTAGATCAAGAATCAATATGGTAAAGGGGGTCTTTTCTGGCACATCCAGACAATGTGAATATGGTGAAGACCAAACCACAGCCCATTTCATGAACTGTAGTCAGTGTCCTTTAAGTTGCACAATAGAGGACTTGATGGCTGCGACACCTAATGCCCGTGATTTGGCAAAATTCTGGGCAGACACTATTTGATATGTATGTCATTAAGTACCATTATGCTATGTAAAATGTATGCTTCTGATACGAATAAGTAAGTACTAAGAGAAATGTTCAATACATTAACAATTTATTTACAATAATTTAAGAAAAGGCTAGAAAAACGTGAGCGAGTGCCCTAAATGCAGATCAGTAGTGATTGATTGATTGATTGATTGATTGATTGATTGAACAGCAGTTGACGGGTTCGTTGAAATAAAATGGCGTATGGCTTTTAGTGCCGGGAGTGTCCGAGGACAAGTTCGGCTCGCTATTTGCAGGTCTTTTGATTTGACTCCCGTAGGCGACCTGCGCGTCGTGATGATGATGATGATGAAGACGACACATTTACCCAGCCCCCGTGCCAGCGAAATTAACCAATGATGGTTAAAATTCCCGACTCTGCCGGGAATCGAACCCGGGACGCCTGTGACCAAAGGCGAGCACGCTAATCATTTAGCCATGGAGCCGGACTCGGGTTCGTTGAAGTTCAGTTAGAGAAGTAATGCTACTTTACGAGCTGGGTTTGCGCTCCGCGATATTAGCGATTCATTGGAGACTTGGGATTCTACCCACATTACTTCTCTCACGTTGTTCTTGCCATGCCACTAGTCTCTTCATTGTGCTCATGAGCACGCATAATCACCACCAATAAGTTCGTAACCATGCGATCGGAAGAGTGCTTCCACCTCACCAATGCCAGCCGTCCATGGACTTGGCAATAAAAATATATAAGTATATACAGAGTGTAAGAACAAGGTGTGGGCACACTCGTCACAGGTTATATGCACAAAAGCCTGGGAAAGAAGTCGTGTTCTTAACATGAATGTTCAAAAATGAAGCGTTGCTCGACGGATGCACAGTGATGCCACGGCTGGGAGACGGAGAGGGGCTGGTCCCCACCGTCGCCTGTCCTGGGAATGGTTTTCCATTCTCCTGAACTAAGGCCAACCCTGTCACCTTCTCCGATACAAATCTCCTGGCCTGAGAGACGTCGTCACCGTCTAGGAGGCCCGCCTCTCCCCTTCAGGGGAGCAGTAGTAGTGTCCTCCGTTAACAATGATACATGCATCAGCCTGCCGTCGCAGTGAGCCCAGGGGTCTGTATATTTGTTAACATATTTTTTAAAATATTTATAAAATCTGACTTATTTCCCCACCTTAAATATTCTCTTCAAAGCAGGGGATAAACTTCGTGTACAGATCTGTGGGGGTTTTCCTGTAATTGTATGAAAGTGAATATATTTGTTAAGTTTTTTCAACTTGTGACTGAACTTAACTCTGACATGCCCACTGTTAATTAGCTACGTAGCAGAGTAATCATTACACTGTCCCAATCTTTTGAAACATTTTCAAGGCCATCAGACCTACGGCCAGCGCGGTTTCCCTCAGTCACAATTCTATGTCATTTGTATATCATTCACGGCCCCATGAATTGGTTAACACAGATGTATTCAAATGTCAAAACTAAAAGCTGGGGTTCATCCGAAAATGTGTGAAACGTAACGCGACAAAATGTGACGTCACAGATGTCAAAGATGCTGCGGCTTAGAAGTTAAGTAGAGTAGCAGTTCTCGTGGATATAATATTGAGTCTCATTTATTGAAAGTTATATTCATTAGTTTCGCAAAGAGAAACGTTTGTGTGCTGGAGGTCACTGTGGAATTAGCGTCGACACACAGCGGAGACCGTAACCAAGCAACCAGTGTGGATGGAAGAACGACGCCATTTGGTGGACCTAAACGACATGTTTTTGGAAATTGTTGATGTTGGATGAATTAGACCTATAAAGGGAGGCTGTAAACAAAGCGACGGAGATTTATTTTAACGGAAATGTAATAATTAACATTCTGAACAGCGCGGAAGGAAGAGAGATGTATCGGAGCGCTTTAGCTCCTCTGTAGGATACATTATCTGTAGCCCTACATGTCGTAAGAGGCTACTAAGAGAGGAACAACACCTTCTCTCGTCTTCACAACTTATCGATGATTCGATGTTTTTCCGTGTAGCGAAGAAATCTACATACTTTATATCTTGTTTCCATTTTGAAATGAAAATAAAATGAACATTTTAAATATTACGTCAATAAATTGCAAACAACCCACTTGAAATCGTTCAAAAGCCTTTATTAGTCTATATGTGTGAAGAAAGCCACTCAATTTTCTGTCTCTGTGGATAACTGAAATGTGAGTCTCGTATAAAAATAATAATAAACGATCATTTTAACTACTCTTTCTGTGAGCGCTATGACAGGTTTCTTATATAATATTGTTTTTAGTCTCTTTAAAAAAAAATTGAAATTCCTATTAAAGCTAAGGGTGTGTTTGGCCTTATTTCGCCCGAATTATCATAAAATGTCTCGATAAAATGTAATCTGTACCTAGAGGTAAACCGGTCACTGGACGTGAGAATCAAACTCCGGAGGTTCACATTATAAAACAAAATTAAATGTTCAGGAAACAGTGTCAACCACAAGAGAGTTCGGCTCTGACTTTTGAGTTGCCAAATCAGTGTATAATCATTTTTTTTTTCAATTTATCGGTACGTCGCATTGACACAGATAGGTCTTATGGCGACGATGGGATAGGAAAGGGCTTAATTAAGGTACAACGCCAGCATTTTCCTGGTATGAAAATGGGAAACCACGGAAAAGTATCTTCAGGGGTGCCGACAGTCGGGTTTGAACCCATTCTCCCCCGAATGCAACCTCACAGCCAACTCGCTCGGTCTGTGTAAACATATACCGCAGCGTTGCCATCATATTCCTTTCGTCAAACAACGAACTTACACAAACCTGTTAATAATTTACTGCGCTGAGAATTGTCTTTAATAATAATAATAATAATAATAATAATAATAATAATAATAATAATAATAATAATAATAACGTATACTAGAAAACACACTTTCAGGACCGCGGAAAAGGATAGCCTACATGATGTGAGGTAAAAGGAAAGGACAATGAAGGAGGCGCTATGAAATTAGAAGCCTTGGTTGACAGAGATTCTTTAATCGAATTCTCTAGAGGGCACGATAATTTAATGAACAGTCACGTACCGTATTAAGATTACAATTGTGACAAACAGCCCGGGTAATACTGGAACAGGACCCTCGCATGGCAGCATTAACTTCTTTTAACGATGATAACACGGCTGCCAGGGAAGTCTTCCCTATAGTTCGTCTTAGAGCGGACGGCATAATCAAATGCCGAGCTGGCTATCTTCATTTATATTTGGTCAAAGAGTTGGTTACTCCTTGTTTCACAACACACAGATTTTTTTGTGGCTTGTTTGTAATCAGGCTTTGGATGATGCAGGATATTCCCACCAGTATACCGGACCAAATACTTTAATATGATAATACCGGACAGCTTGCTGTTTTCAGTGAGAAAGTCGATAGTGCTGCTACCTACATGGCTTGGTGTGACCAACTCTTCAATAACATATTGTCATCTGTATGATTCTTGGCGCACTGCGTGTTGTTTATAATGTATCAGTGTTTGTCACTAAATAATCTTACATTGCAGTTATATTCCAAGAAAAGTGTTATGCGCTGAACAAATTACCCACAAGCTAATGGGCATGGGAACTGATAAGGACAGCAAGTATTAAAAAAGTTATGACCTCGCATCTGTGTTGAGGTTACATTCTATGACCCTTATATTAAGAAAATCAATCAAATACTCTACTGAAATGTTAGTGGGACGTAACAACAATAATATTAACATATATGGAACTCTAGTATACTCAAACTTGAGGGTCCACATTGTTAAACAGTACCATAAATTTCACAAACGAAAACTTGTGGGCCTGTAGCGTAATGGTTTCGCGGTAGTCTTGAAATTGAAAATTGAAGGCCATGAGTTTCGAATCCAGTCATTTTTTACTGTAAGATAATAATAATAATAATAATAATAATAATAATAATAATAATAATAATAATAATAATAATTTTCTTTACGTCCCACTAAGTACTTTTACGGTTTTCGGAGACGCCGAAGTGCCGGTATATAGTCCCCCAGGAATTCTTTTACATGCCAGTAAATCTACCTACACGAGGCTGACGTATTTGAGCACCTTCAAATACCACCGGACTGAGCCAGGATCGAACCTGCCAAATTTGGATTAGAAGGCCATCGCATCAACCGTCTGAGCCACTCAGCCCGGCGTAAGAAAATTCTTCTTCTTCTTTATCTGTTTACCCTCCAGGGTCGGTTTTTCCCTCGGACTCAGCCATGGATCCCACCTCCACCGCCTCAAGGGCAGTGTCCTGGAGCTTCAGAATCTGGGTCGGAGGATATAACTGGGGAGGATGACCAGTACCTCGCCCAGGCGGCCTCACCTACTATGCTGAACAGGCGCCTTGCGGGGGCATAGGGAGATTGGAAGGGATAGACAAGGAAGAGGGAAGGAAGCGGCCGTGGCCTTAAGTTAGGTACCATCCCGGCATTTGCCTGGAGAAGGATGGCCACTTCCAGGATGGCTGAGGTGGGAATCGAACCCGGGCCTTCGGGGTTATTAGCTAATGACATGAACCACTACACCACAGAAGCGGGCAAGACAATTATTTCAGTGTATTACAGGCATAGGCTTGAGCACCAGTCCAACTAATTTAATACGTGTGTATGGTAATGCTTCATGCATAAATTTGTGAAAGAGACTTTAGGAAATTCTGAACACTTCTTCCTTGTCAAGAACATCCTAGTTCACTCACCGTAACCCCAATGTATTATGTATTTCTGTCTTCAGAGGTAAAACAGAAAATTCAAAGTACAGCAAAAACGAGAGAGCAGTGTGAGCTGAGTTCTCCTGTAGCATTCGGGAAGATCGGCCTATCGAAGAATAAGAATACGAAGAAGAAGAGAAGAGGAAGAAGTCAAAATAATGGATCAGAACTCCTGTTCCTTAATTACAGCTTCTCTTTCCCAAAATTGCAATAAATCATGGATGTTGTTAAGTTATCTGCCCGCTCTGGCGCTTTGGCTGAATGGTTAGCGCTTCGTGCCTCCCGTTCTTCATTCTTCGGAGCGTTGGATCTCTTCCATTTCCCTTCTGATTAGTGTTAATAGAGGATGGCTGGCCAGTTGTACTTCCTATCAAAATTAATCACCACCACGGAAAGGTCAGCGTACTGGCCTTCGGTTCAGAGGACCCTGGTACGATTCCCGACTGAGTCGGAGATTTTATTCGCGTCTGTTAATTCCTGTAGATCGGGGGCTACGGGTTTGTGTTCGTATTCATACGCATCTTCAAATATATACAACACATCACACGAGAAACCACCACAGAAACACGAGGTAGTGAATATATATCCCTCCACATACGATTGGTGGTAGGAAAGGCATCCGGCCGCAAAACTAGGCTAAGTCCATATAACGTCCTTCGCCAGGATAGAAAAAACTGGAGAGAGTAGGTAGTTGTTAAATATTTCCCCCAGAGGATGGTTGGATCCTCAAACAAATGCTGCTTTTAATTTTCAAGACATAGCGAAAGGCACGGGTAACATAATGCTCGTTTGGAGGTTTATGAAAGAGTCATTTCATATTTTAAAATGTCATTCTTAATTATTATGATTATTCAATTTATTATTTTAACAAAAATATTTCCATTCCTCTCAACTGTAGCATAGACGAGTATGCAGTTCACACCAACATGCTAGATGTCACCACCATCGCTGTTCGCACTCGACTCAATGCTGTTGAGATAGAGCTGTCCGGTATGGTGTATTAAAGTATTTGACCGGACTAGCACGTTAGTGCCACGTGACGTCATTAATTATCATTATTTATACATAGCTGCTATTTAGAAGCTATTACCATATCAGATGAAACCGTATACCAGAATATAATAGCATTGACTGGTTCGAGCTCGCTACTTCCATACTTCTTGGAGCTACAGCTTTTTCTAGGCTGCTACATTGCTGAGAGGGGCAATCCACAGTGATAATATGAAACTACATGTGAAGACATAGGCCTACGCGATTACACATCGCGATACGAGTCACCGACACTCCTGTCAATGAACATAGATTTCTGAAGCACTTTATGGAGAACCGTATCCAAAAGCAAGTACAAGTGGATCTCGTGCCTGTATAAAGCGCAAATCAGAAGAAAAGTTTGATTCTGCTTTTATTTATTACCGTGCGTTAAAATGAAAAGGAACAGATCAAGAGAGAATACAGAAATTGAAAGCGCAGATCTTTCACTCAAAATGTGTCACCGCTGGTTAAAATGCTTGACACAAAGAAGAAAATGGAATTCAGAGGGAAAAATTTGACCACCTGTATTCAGCAAATGCAACGAAAATAAAATACAGTTCTCAGCCATTTTCAGATATCTTAACGAATCAAAGGGTTCTGATTACGAAATTGGTGATATCGTTTTCGCGAATTATAGCGAATTAAAGGTCAGTTTGAAGCGAAATTTACTTATTTTGCGAAAATGCAGCGAAATTCATGGAACATAACGATCTTGAAATTGTATTCCAATATCACGTGTGTGAAGGGAAACAGAAGACAGAAGTATCTCTTCGTATTAATTTTCTATAAAATACCTTAATGGAATGACCATAGAGAGTGAAAGGGTAATTTGTTATGTAATCTTGATTAGGGCTATATTATAGTTCTAATCAAGATTGCATAAGGAATAATGAATGATTATCAATATTGCTTCTCTTTATTTATCTATCTTTCACATAAATAATTCAGAAATCTCACGAATTAAACCTTGTATTCATAATTTTAGGAAATTAAAGCGATGGGGTCATCCCTACTTCGCTAAATAACGCGAAACATTATTTCCTTTCCGCAAAATTGAACATAAATTAAAGCGAAAAAATCATGCTTCTAAAAATCTGTAACAACTTGACCGTCCTCTTCTACGTCTTTCAAAATCCTGTAACCTCTCACTATATTTTTTGAATGAATGGTTGAACCCAACTGGGGCGCCTTATTTGGAGAGCAGGCGCTATAAGTACGACTTCCTCATCAGAAGAAGACGTATTGAAAACTATTTGTCTACTGTTGCCACTGGTGCTTTCACGACGTCCGTACTTATAGACACGATATAGGCTTTTGGGCTTATGCCTTGTCAAGAAAATAAGGTGAAATTCTTTACGTTTCGCAGATCACGTTAAAGGCTTTCTCGTGGACAGTCGACATTTTCTTCTGATGATGCAGAGCACAGTTCTCTGCGAAACGTAAAGAATTTCACCTTATTTTCTTGGCACGGCATAAGCCCAAAAGCCTTTACAGTATCACGTCTATTTGTCGTATGGCTTTTAGTGCCGGGATATCCCAGGACGCTTTCGGCTCGCCAGGTTCAGGTCTTTCTATTTGACTCCCGTAGGCGACCTGCGCGTCGTGATGAGGATGAAATGATGATGAAGACAACACATACACCCAGCCCCCGTGCCATTGGAATTAACCAATTAAGGTTAAAATCCCCGACCCGGCCGGGAATCGAACCCGGGACCCTCTGAACCGAAGGCCAGTACGCTGACCGTTCAGCCAACGAGTCGGACACCATTTCGGTGTGCGAATACGACAGGTATTCAAGCAGTTGCAATTTCAAACGTTGTGCGGTTTGCCTATACTGTTGGACAAAGGACCTTCCAGTCGAAGTGTACTCGCCTATACAGAGTGTTTCTATATTCCCATTACAAACATTGAGGGCTTGCAGTGGAGACCAAGACAGTTAAGTTTAGGACAGGAACTTGTGTCCGGAAACGCACCGCCTTGCCGTTACCCACAAAAACCCACCACAGCACACGTTCAAATCACCCGCATTTTCGGCGCCACTGACTTAGAGTACGTACGTTATTGAACGATCACGTGGTGTCCCATACCCCTTCAGGTTTGTTGACATTCCATGCCATACAGTTGAGTGTGTGATCCGCACGAAGACCTGCTCTTGTGCTTGTGATCTTCGTTCATACTACAGTACAGCAGTACGCTGTACGTACACTCGTTCATTGGCAGTATGATGGTGTTGATGATGGCGTAAATACGTCGACATGTTGATATTGTACAGCGAAGCTCAGTGCAGTGGTAGAGCTGCTCGTCAGTTGTTCGGGGAGCGTTTTCCACACTGCCGCACACCTTAAAACGCTCTATTTGCTGAGGTGTATCAGCGAGCCTCGGTAACGGGTACATTCATCACCGACAGAGACGAATGTGCTGCCCACGTCGGCGCCGCACACCCGAGTTTGAAGAGGCTGTACTCCACGCAGTGGAAGAGGACAATACTACGAGTATCAGAAACATGGCAAGGACACTGAATGTGGATCACACAACTGCCTGGCGTGCTCTACATGAGCACCACCCCCAGAGGGTACAGGCAATGCAGCCACAGAATATTGCGCCAAGAGCCCACTTCTGCAGGTGATTCTTGCACCGTTGTGTGGATGATCCCCACTACCCAAAGCGGATTCTTTTTACTCATGAAGCAAAGTTCTCCAGGGAAGGTGTTTTCAATTCCCGTAACAGTCATGTGTGATGTTGAAAACCCGCATTTTGCGCGCCCCTATGGGTTTCAGCAACGATACGGAGTGAACATTTGCACAGGGTTCCTGAATGGATGTGTGATTGGGTCATACCTTCTTCCACGAAATCAACGGGAGTCGCGTACTTGGTATTCCTTGAAGACGTACTGCATGAGATCTTAGACGATGTGCAGCTGCATGTGCGTCAAAACACGTGGTTTTAGCACGATTGCGCACCACCCCATTTTTCACTTGCGGTCCGTGATCACCTGCACCAAAGATTGAGCTTACTGCTGTACTGTAGTATGAACGAAGATCACAAGCACAACAGCAGGTATAACACGTCTCCATGAGGATCACACACTCAAGTGAATGACATGGTGGCGCAATTGCTTGGCCTGCACGTTCACCGGACTTGACACGGCAAGACTACTACCTGTGGGGTCACATGAAAACCTTGATTTACGAGACCCCTGAGGAATCCGAGGAAGACCTACTGCGGCGGATGTTGGAGGACCAGGGATTGGTGGTCGTCACATCGAGCCCGACCTGTAATTGGACCCAGACGACAAGCATGAGGAGTCGGACAGAGCGCGGAAAATGCAGGAGCTGTGGTGGTTTCTTGCGGGTAGCGGGAATACGGTACGTTTCCGGACACAGGTTCCTATGATAAACTTAACCGTCTTGGTCCTCCACTGCAAGCCCTCAAAGTCTGTAATGGGAATTTAGAAACACCCTGTAGAATGTGTCTACGCATTAGGAGTCTTTGACTGGCGTCCCTCTGCAGTCTCATATAAAGTAACAATGAAATTGAAAACCTACAACCTGTTTTCCAGTCATTGGCCAGGTATAGGATGTTAGTACGATGAGGTCGCCACTCCCAAAATGATTTATTAATGACTGATAGATGCTATGAAATGAGAATGGAGAGTGTTGCTGAAATGAAAGATGACAGGGAAAACCGGAGTACCCGGAGAAAAACCTGTCCCGCCTCCGCTTTGTGCAGTACAAATCTCACATGGAGTGCCCAGGATTTGAACCACGGTATCCAGCGGCGAGAGGCCGACGCGCTGCCGTCTGAGCCACGGAGGCTCCTATAAAATAACAATATTCCCGGCAAATGTCAAGGTTTTCATTTTCTCTCCTTGGATTGCGATTCTCTTTTTGAATTCGTCTTTGATTTCCTTTACCGCCTTTTCTATATAAACACTGAAAAGTGGGGGGGGGAACAAACTGCAGCCTTGCCTCATTCCTTTCTGGATTGCTTATTCTTTTTTCAAAGCCCTCGATTCTTATCACTGCAGAATGATTTATCTACAGACTGTAGAGAATAATTCTTCTTTCTCGGTACTGTATTTGATTCCGATCACCTTCAGAATATCAAATAGCTTGGTAATAATGATAAACACCGAGCAAGTTGACTACGCAATTCAAGTCGTGTAGCTGTTGGTGGGTTCAAACCCATTGGACATTGACAACGATGTGTGGCTTGTCATAGGATTCCGTTACTGGATGTCCGACTCGTTGGCTGAACGGTCAGCGTACTGGCCTTCGGTTCAGAGGGTCCCGGTTTTTAACCTTAATTGGCGAATTCCAATGGCACGGGGGCAACAAGAAAGACCTGCACCTGGCGAGCCGAACCCTTCCTGGGATATCCCGGCACTAAAAGCCATACGGCATTTTATTTTTACTGAATGAAACACGGGAACACTGTTCACTGACAATGTTGAAAACAATTACTAAAAAGTTACTATTTTCGAAGGTACATAGAGAAACGTCGAATCATTACTATGTTTTTAGGCTTACAAGATGAAATAATTTCCATAAATGGCATTACGTCAGAAAACTGAAGACTAATTCCAGATAGGTGTCCAACCCAATCATGTTAAAATGTACGCATTTCTTTTTCACGTTCATGCACTGGGAAGGTTTGGGTACACTATAGACAATACTAAACTGAGAGACAGTGGCGCACCTGGCGGCCCGACCTTACACATCAGGCGACTACATTGAAACTACAAAAGTTGCATGTTAAAATTGATAGAAGTGATGGAACTCAATAATGATTTAGGCTTTTCAGAATCCTTGGTTGAATGGTCAGCGTTGAGAGCTTCGGTTCAGAAGGTCTCGGATTCGATTCCTAGCCGGATCGGGGATTTTAATCGCGTCTAATCTGGCTCGGAAACTTGGTGTTCGTGTTTTTTACAACACGTTTCTCTTCATATTCAGACAACACTCTACACTACCAACCACCATAGAAACATGCAATGGTGATTGCCAGACCTAGGATTTTTTTTTTTTTTTTGCTATTAGCTTTACGTCGCACCGACACAGATAGGTCTTATGGCGACGATGGGATAGGAAAGGCCTAGGAATTGGAAGGAAGCGGCCGTGGCCTTAATTAAGGTACAGCCCCGGCATTTGCCTGGTGTGAAAATGGGAAACCACGGAAAACCATCTTCAGGGCTGCCGACAGTGGGGCTCGAACCCACTATCTCCCGATTACTGGATACTGGCCGCACTTAAGCTATCGAGCTCGGTCCTAGGATTTTTAGGTGCTTAAATGTTACTTTAGCTGCCTAAAATAGACTCTCAAATAAGTTCTAAAATATTTTTAGTCAACTTCATTTTTACGTATTTTATAGTCATTAATTCAAATACCATGTTTATTTTCCTACTTTTTAATAACTCCTGAGGGTGAAATATAAAACAAGATTCACTCTCGTCTTGGCTCCAAACGTCACAGGATATAATTTTACCACGCGATGTGAAATGGGTAAACTCCTGTAACCAATTAAAGACGACTTGGAACCTGACAGTTTTGGCATAATTCGTAATGTATACTGCACTGCTATACTCAGTTTCAAGGCCGTCCCGTTAGGTGCGCTGGCAATCAATGTCTTGTGATATCTCGCAAATATTTTCTGTAGTGTTATACTCAGTAATGGACGGTAACATAGGACGACGGTGCGAAAATGATTCGCCATTGCTTCATTTACAGCCTCTCATTATACGTCCAACATCAACATCTTGCAAAACATCTCTTTACGTCCACTAAAATGGAGTCGTTCTTCCACCCATATGACGTACACTGGTTGCCTGGTTATGGTGTCGGTCTTCTGTTGACGCAAAATTGCTTACGCTAATTCCAGATAGACCCTAGGTCCAGAAACATATCCATGCTAAAACCGTGAAATTACATTGGCAATGCACAGTTTTCCTCCGCGCTCAGCATGAAATTCCCCTGTAGACTGTCATCCACAGTAGTGTCTAAATTACAGGATGTGATTCGTGAACAAGTTAGTGCAAAAAGCTGCGAAGTAGTAACTGACTAAAATGTAAAGAGTTATGTGAACCCTATACAATGGTTAAGTGTATGAACATCTTTGAAATTTTAGAAACATTCTTATAGCCATTTATGTTTGTAATGGTTAGTCGGTGAACAGTGTGCTTTGTTGCTTAAATTTCTTTTTGTTGAAAATTCGCTTGAAAACAGAATAGTACGAAAAAATGTGAGCCTCCATGACTCAGCCGGCAGCGCGCCGGCCTCTCGCCGCTGGGTTCTGTGGTTCAAATCCCCCTCACTCCATCTGAGATTAGTGCTGGACACAGCGGAAGCGGGACACGATTTTCTCCGGCTACTCGGGGTTTCGCTCTCATCTTTCATTCCAGCAACACTCTCCAATATTATTTCATCTGTCAGTCATTAATCATTGCCCCAGAGGGGTGCGACAGGCTTCGGCAGCCGGCACAAATCCTGTCCTCGCCGCTAGGTGGGGGCTTCATTCATTTCATTCCTGACCCTATCGTAACTCGTAACAGGTTGTGGTTTTTCATTTTCACGAAAAAATGTGCAGGTGTTGCTTTGTAAAGAACGTTGTGAGAATATATTGGTGAAATATATAATTCTCAAGAAAAATGACATAAAAGCCTAAAGAGGGACAAACTGTGAACAAGGCAACGCAGCTGTTCTATCATGTCCATCTCTTTTACAGGAACGTAAAGGAAAAACATGGAAAGTTCCGTTCCGTTTAAAAACAAATTAAAAGAACTGTCAGCTGTCCCCTGAAGTTTGTTTACCGTGAGGTCAAGGTCACTAGGCCTGTCGTGAGAAAACTGTCTGTTAATACCACTTTAAACCAGGCGCAATAAATCAATAAACAATATTTCCAATCAACATTAGCGGGACAGGTTGGAAATTCATAACTGCGTAGGCATGTTTGAGGTTGTGAGATCGAATCCCGACACAATGCTTGAGGCTCGTGTCAAGTAGAGGAGATGCTCAGTACCCACACCAACTGTCTGCAGGCCACTCTACAGCATGGCACTGGCGGTTTGTTCCAACAGGAGGTGTGTTTC
The DNA here is from genome assembly GCF_040414725.1 of Anabrus simplex. NCBI lineage: Eukaryota > Metazoa > Arthropoda > Insecta > Orthoptera > Tettigoniidae > Anabrus > Anabrus simplex. The sequence goes on along the minus strand of NC_090275.1, from coordinate 11,621,733 downwards.
CTGAGAAGTCCCACTGTACACACAGCGCTGTGTGGGCCTAGAGACTCGGGCTTGTAAAAGTCTCCTCCCATCGACCGGAAGCAACAATCATTCACCAGTCAATTGAGGGCACGGTGTCCAAACGGATCACTGAGCAGGTGGCTATCAGCTTGCATTCGGGCGATAGTGAGTTCTAAACCTTGAAGATCGTTTTCTGTGGTTTCCCATGTTGATACCAGGAAAATGCTGGGGCTGTACCTTAATTAAAGCCACAGCCGCTTTCTTCCCACTCCTAGCGCTTTCCTAACCCGTCGTGGCCATAATGCGACGTAATGCGAATTGTAAAAAAAAGAAATACAATTGCGAAAGTTGAAAGATATATATAAAATAAGAGTTTTGTCTCTATACTTCTCAGAATTGAAAAAGAATGGTACGGTATTTCTGTATCGGTCGTGTCCACGATAACAGGGAAATGCACTTTTCAGTTTCCATCATTTCTGTCTGTGTTGTCTATCTGTATGTACGCGCATCACGAGAAAAGGGCTGAAGAGAATTGAATGAAAATCGGTGTGTTAAGTCGGCGAATGATCCACTACAATCTAGGCTATAAATAATTTTATTCACGTTAGGTAAAATGGTAGTTTAGGGGAAGGCCTAAAATTTAATTCTCAAATATTTATGTCATTAGTGCTCCTGTCGATAAATAATACATAATTAAAGTTATACAGGATTGCATTTTCAATCATTTATGTCTTATACATTTTTATCGTACCGACTATGATAAGAGTTTTGGTGGTGGTGATTATTGTTTTAAGAGGAAGCACACCAAGGCAACCGTACTCTATAATACTAATCGAACACAAAAATGGAAGGAGTCCGACACTTCGAAATATGAAGGTATCGTCCTAAAGAAGACAAGGATCACGACGGGCGTGAAAATAAGACTCCTTAGGCTTCCATAGGTAACACTGTCGGGGTCAGAAAAAACTAGCGTTGACCAAGGAAGATCGTAAAGAGACAATGCCTTGAAGGACAAGGCAAGAGGGAGTCATGGAAAACGCCCTAATATCACAGAGTGGGAAGAAATTATGGCCTACAATATTGAAAGCTCATAAAATGATCAACAATAACATTACATTGAGCATTGTTTGTTGTGATGTGCTCTGTCTCTTCTCTTACCACTCATCTCCGATAGACGGGATTACTGCTGGCTGCCTGAATATTGGCGGGAAGTAGCTGCGATGCTATTCCTCTGGTTCATACATTTTCTGTTACTACTGGTACGTAACACACTGGTTGGATCCCTACCCCCAGCAGCTTCCATATAATAATAATAATTTCGTGTGGCTATTTCTAGCCGAGTGTAGCCCTTGTAAGGCAGACCCTCCGATGAGGGTGGGCGGCATCTGCCATTTGTAGGTAACTGCGTGTTATTGTGGAGGAGGATAGTGTTGTGTGTGGTGTGTGAGTTGCAGGGATGTTGGGGACAGCACAAACACCCAGGCCCCGGGCCATTCGAATTAACCAATTAAGGTTAAAATCTCCGACCCGGCCGGGAATCGAACCCGGGACCCTCTGAACCGAAGGCCAGTATGCTGACCATTCAGCCAACGAGTCGGACAGCTTCCATATTGTCACATGAGACTGGGACTTCGGTGGAAGCTACACTTTGCCAAGAGACAGATGAACAAGTATTGTATAGGTACCTCTGACCTATTCAGACAACAAAATATTGAACACTGAAATATACTGTTTTGTTTTTCGATTTAAACTCTTTGAACATATCGACTGACTGTGCGCTCTGTGCTATAGTGTATTATTGAAGGGAAGAGATGTGTAAACCAAAGAGCTATAAAGATGTTCAGTACCGGGCGAGTTGGCCGTGCGCGTAGAGGCGCGCGGCTGTGAACTTGCATCCGGGAGATAGTAGGTTCGAATCCCACTATCGGCAGCCCTGAAGATGGTTTTCCGTGGTTTCCCATTTTCACACCAGGCAAATGCTGGGGCTGTACCTTAATTAAGGCCACGGCTGCTTCCTTCCAACTCCTAGGCCTTTACTATCCCATCGTCGCCATAAGACCTATCTGTGTCGGTGCGACGTAAAGCCCCTAGCAAAAAAAAGATGTTCAGCGCGCTGCACGCAGGTGCGATAGTGATAGACTGCTGTTCTTATACCGGATTTATTAATGAACACTGAAGCCGGGCTAAGAGGCTCAAACGGTAGAGCGCTGGCCTTTTGACTCCAACTTGGCTCAGTCCGGTGATATTTGAAGGTGATCAAATACGTCAGCCTCGTGTCCGTAGATTTACTGGCACATAAAAGATCTCCTGCGGGACTAAATTCCGACACTTCGGCGTCTCTGAAAACTGTCAAAGTAGTTAGTGGGGCGTAAAAAGCATTAACATTACATGAGCCTTCGTCAGTGGTCGCGGGTTCGAATCCAACAGATGTAGTCGAATGCTTGAAGGACGGAACAAAGCCCATCTCTTACATCTCTGGTGACACATTTGTTTACCGAATAACATTAAGACTCTGCCATTGATTTCCCAGCAGAGATCCTGTCAAAACTGACACGCAGGCAGCCTAAATAGTGCCGAATGAAAATGCCCGCAACAAAGCGGCTGACGCGGTAAGATTTTTAGTACTTCCCCTCATTTCGATTTGGTCGACTGTGGACCGCGGAATAATAAGTTCAACATATCGGATCGCGTACATTCATCTTTCTCCTTATTGACTTTGATGTCCCGCCACTATTCTTTCATTCGATTGCTTACTTCTTTTCCTCGTTCTTCCGAAAAGATCACCTTTGGAGATTTCCTCCCAACTTCCCGTCGGCAATCCTTCAAATGCGATACCATTCTTCTCAATTTAGTATTAGTAGAGGTCTCTTTTTCTTTCTTATGTCGTATTAATGAGCGCGTTTTAAATTGTTAGCTTGGTCTGACGGGTTTCCCTTTTTCTCTCCCTGTGCGTGGGAGCGGTAGAATAGCAACCACGGTATCCCCTACCTGTCGTAAGAGGCGACTAAAGGGGTCCTGCGGGATCTCAACTTGGGAGCGTGGGTTGGCGACCATGCAGTCGTCAGCTGAGTCCTGGCATTGCTTCCACTTACTTGTGCCAGGCTCCTCACTTTCAACTATCCTATCCGACCTCCCTTGGTTAACTCCTGTTCTTTTCCGAACCCGACGGTATTAGAGCACTCGGGGCCTAGGGAATCATTAAAATTCACGCCCTTCGTGGCCCTTGTCCTTCTTTGGCCGATACCTTCATTTTCGAACTGTCGGATCCCTTTCATTTGCTCCCAATGATTAGTGTTCGATAGAGGAGAGTTGCCTAGTTGTACTTCCTCTTAAAACAATAATCACCACCACCACAACACTCCCTTTCTTCCTCTTCTCATCCCAGAATCTCTATATGAATTCGCTATTTTGTTTCCTGCGTTCCTCTGCCCATTGTTTTTCAGAGTTTCAGAGGCTTTACGATTACTGATGGTATCATCTGTACTTTTATTTCTGATAAATCCTGCTAATTTCTTCTAGCCTGTTGATTATTTAATTATTTGACTTCATTATATTTAATTCTTTAGTAAATCTGTTATTGTCCATTCAACAGATGTGACCACAGAATTTCAACCGTCTCCTACGTTCGGCATCAGTAAACTATTCTTATTATTATTATTGCAGCTTTGTTTATTTAAATGTTCTGCCACTGACCAAGCGCTGTCTGTCCTACACAATTACCACCCACTGGGCTGTAACAATGACATCCCTCTTCACCGCCTCCTCTATGATGAGAACTGACAGATGTCCTTCGCGAGCACATTCATTCCATCAATTGGATGAACATCGAACCACACAGAGAGAAATTCTTGCAATTCGTGAGAGGTCCCCACTGTCGACTTATTTTGTCCCAGCGCGAAGTTCAACGTCTATGATGATTTATTGACTTTGAATACGTCCATAGATATGGAGCCGTAGTTGGGCCGATGAAGGTGAAAACATGAGAATTTCTTACAAAACACGTACGAGAACTGTATTTAATATTTCATTTTGAAGAGGATGTACTAGTGTATATAGCAACAAGAGTGCTTTCCGCGGTATCACGTCATAGGGCGATGCAATCGTCTTCCCATCTTGGGGTTCTGAAATCACGGTGCCGCGCGGCTAACAATTAGTGTAGCTCAAAACTTAGGTGGTAGCACGTCTTGAGAGGTATCATTTGATTTTCACATAAATAAGCTTACAACTGGGAGGCACCGGAAAAAAGTGAATATTTTCTCAGCTATACAGAGAAACATCGAATCATGGATACGTTTTTAAGCTTAGAAGAAAGAGTAGAACTCTATTTCCAGTCGGATCTCCTGAAGCAGCAGCTATTTTTTCATTCAAACTAGTCTTCAGAAGACAGTTGTTTGGTGGACGGTGTCATGAAGTCACGCTAGTGTCACAAAGAAGAAATAACTATGCCATTACGAGAAAATAAAATAGGACATGGCATTGGCCCAGAGCGCTTGATTTTATGTCCGATAAGTAATTGTATCTTCCTTCCGCGGTGTTCAGAATTTTCCCGTTAAAATTATTCGCCATTGCTTTATTTAAAGGCTCTCTTTATAGACTCAAGGAGGCGAACAACATTCCACCTGCCCAAATGTCGGACGGTTGCACATAAAAATTCTAGGTTCATGCAAGCCCTCAGGACCATAAAGCAGCTGGAAAGGTTGCTCACATCTTTCACTACCCTTTCACCGCAATTCGGAAAGCTCTTTTCAAGGCTAGAACGTAATAATTTTGTCAATTATGTGAATAGTCTGTAGAAAACATGTGAAGTTGTATATCTGTATGTTTGTCTATATATGTACCGTATATATGATTTTTTATTAATTTTCTATCACATCTTGTAGGTGATAAATAATTATAGTCTACTCTATATCTAATACGCCGAACATCAACATCTACCAAACACATGTCTTTCCGTCCAACAAAATGGCGTTCTTCCTTACACATGACGTACAATGGTTGCCTGGTTACGGTGTCGGTAATTTGTCGTGCCTTTTTTTTAAAGTTACGTCACACCGACACAGAAAGGTCTTATAGCGACGATGGGAGAGGAAAGACCCAGGAGTGGGAAGGAAGCAGCCGTGGCCTTAATTAAGGTAAAGCCCCAGCATTTGCCTGGTGTGAAAATCGGAAACCACGAAAAACTATCTTCCGGGCTGCCGACAGTGGGGTTCGATCCCACTATCTCTCGGATGCAAGGTCACTGCTGCGCGCCCCTAATCTCACGGCCAATTCGCCCGGTACGCAATATTCCAGATAGACACCTAGCCCAAAAAGAAATCCATGTTAACTTGTGTAACGAAACAGTATCATGTCGCCTAGCAACAGTACAGGCCAAGGATCTGTATGCCATGGCCATCCATCAGTACTTCACATCACAGCTTGCACTGTTGCTATGTAACGTAGCATCACATATTTTATTCAAAAACATATTTATAATCATTTTATTTTCCCTAAGGGAATTTAATAATGTCGTTTTCTCACTAGTTTCTACGCGAATACGGCAAAAATAAATCAAATAAGTTAGTGAAAAATATTGAGGATATCGTGGGGCGGAGAAGTGCGAAAACTTACTTTGTTTCGTAAAATGTCGTCACATAAGGACAATAAGTAGCTTCAAATTTGTTCGACGACACATTGAAGAGAATAGAGTCACAATCAGCCATGTTGAGTGTCAATTGACTTATCGGGAGTGGCGAGTCCCAAGCGGGCTCATTTACTTCCTCATTGCGTTGAGCATGTGGAAATACTAGGAAATAGCATGTCATAAAGATACTTTCAATCCCATACTGACTATCGCACCGCACGCAAACTACAACAGAATGTGACCCCAACACGACAACGCTCAAAATATTTTTGTTTTGTTTCGGGAAACCGTAAAAATAATTAACTAAAGGTTGGGGATCTTTGGTTCCCTGGCAGCGTTAAACTTACAATAGTCTTGTACATTAGGTGAGCCAAATTGTAATTCAAATATTTTCAGTAAGATTTAGAACATTGCTTGTTTAATACTCTTCGAATAAAGGCGCTCGCTTTAGTGATGTTAATAGAACGACTATATTTATATTTATAACAAAGCATTTCAAATAAAGAGATTTATATATCAATATTGTCTATACAAACTTTTTCTTCGTAAAGGTTTATTAGCAGTTAAAATTCATCACAATGAATAATTCTGTTGACACTGACTTTTCAGTTTGATATTTGGGCTCGTTTCATGTAGGACAATAATTTTATTCATGGTCGCAACTTTGAAGGGCAAACACAAAGTTATTTTTCGACGACAAAAACCTAGTTCGTTTTTTTATATTGGTGTTCTTAAAACACGAAAACGCTTGTTCACATAAATAAGATGTGGAGAATTGGAGTAATATATTTAAAGTTTTCTATAAATTTACAGCAAATTCTTTTCTCAATGATATCCGAAATACATCACAAGACTGTTCAGATATTTCTGTTCAGCGAATTGCTCTTCTTATTGCAGCCTCAGTAAATAATCTACCTTTCTTGGATACCCTGTGAAAAGGTCATTGATCCAATCGTAGGTCCTGCATGTCAGATTGTAATAACGAGAAGTAGAAGTAAAGATTCCTGGCGGCAATTCCAGATGGTCGGAAATCTTCATGATTGTTTGTTTGAATCTGAAATCGAGAGAAGTGGGGAAACTTTCAATATTACGTTTCAAAAACGGTGTAAGATTTCATTCTGGGAAAATCATGTGATCATAGATATGTCTCTCGGTCATGACCATCCATAAACGTTGCTAATTTGAGATGACCACCAGCCATAAGATGTAGCCTCACGGTTGCTAGGTAACATTGTCAGGCCATCCATCCATACCTTACATCACAGCCTGCACGGTTGTTAGGTGACATTGTCTGGCCATCCATCAATACCTTACATCACAGCCCGCACGGTTGCTAGGTAACATTGTCTGGCCATCCATCCATACCTTACATCACAGCCTGCACGGTTACTAGGTAACATTGTCTGGCCATCCATCCATACCTTACATCACAGCCTGCACGGTTGTTAGGTGACATTGTCTGGCCATCCATCAATACCTTACATCACAGCCCGCACGGTTGCTAGGTAACATTGTTTGGCCATCCATCAATACCTTACATCACAGCCCGCACGGTTGCTAGGTAACATTGTCTGGCCATCCATCCATACCTTACATCACAGCCTGCACGGTTGTTAGGTGACATTGTCTGGCCATCCATCAATACCTTACATCACAGCCCGCACGGTTGCTAGGTAACATTGTCTGGCCATCCATCCATACCTTACATCACAGCCTGCACGGTTGCTAGGTAACATTGTCTGGTCATTCATCCATACCTTACATCATAGCCTGCACGGTTGCTAGGTAACATTGTCTGGTCATTCATCCATACCTTACATCACAGCCTGCACGGTTGCTAGGTAACATTATCTGGTCATTCATCCATACCTTACATCACAGCCTGCACGGTTGCTAGGTAACATTATCTGGTCATTCATCCATACCATACATCATAGGCTGCACGGTTGCTAGGTAACATTATCCTGGTCATCCATGCATACCTTACATCACAGCCTGCACGGTTGCTAGGTAACATTATCCTGGTCATCCATGCATACCTTACATCACAGCCTGCACGGTTGCTAGGTAACATTGTCTGGCCATCCATGCATACCTTACATCACAGCCTGCACGGTTGCTAGGTATCATTGTCTGGCCATCCATGCATACCTTACTTCACAGCCTGCAGTACTGCTAGGTAACATTGTCTGGTCATCCATGCATACCTTACATCACAGCCTGCACGGTTGCTAGGTTACACTTCCGTCATACGTTCTGTTACATGATACTATTTTGTTTCACAAATATTCGGATGACCGCCACCCGTAAGACATATTTGTGACAAAAAAGAGAATGTTATCTGTTTTCGCGGAACTCTGAATTGAAATCGATGATTTAGAATCCCATTTCTGATGTTTTATTCGTGCAGTCAGTTAAGGCCATGGTTAAGAGCATGGCGGTGCTCAGCGGGAGTTATGGCCCTCTGTTGTAAAGGCTGAACCGTCTGTCACGACTGCACCTTCCATTTTGTAATATGTTAGAGCCAAAGACGTTGGCTAATTGCACCGTTATTTCGACTAGTTTACTTAACCCTTTATAAGGCAGTACTCAATAAAACACTTTCCTTTCTAACTAACTTTATTTACAAGCTCTATGAAGTGCTAAATAATACAATTTGACAGAAAAAACAATCCAGTGCTAAGGAGGTCAGTAATAAGATGGGAACATACTTCCCACTGCCTGCTGTCTGCCATTCAGAAGTGGGAACATATTTCCCACCTACGGACACAATTTCAGTTCAGTCAGTTCACTTTTTATTTAGCAAAAGTATTTCGGACACCTATCTGGGCTATGGGAAGCATATTCCCACACATAGTGTGAAAGAAATTTATATCTCAGAACTCTTCAATTGGTAAAAGAAAGTAAATAATCTCAGACCAAATGAGAAAAATGCACAATAAACAAAGAAAATTCATGTAAATAGTATATAGACTTATCAAATGTTGACTTTTTACCCAATTTTCACTTCATAAATCTTGTTCACATCAGGCGTTGCGCTGACACAATATCGCTCTTCAGATGTTTTCCAAAGAAGCTAAAGATTCCAAGGAGATCAGAATAGTTCCACAGATATTCCCAAGAGTGCAGCACACATCAATACATGGGAAATAAACTTCCAACAACTAGAAATGGCAAAAAACCGAGGTGGGAAAATAATTCCCACCGCCTTATAAAGGGTTAATATTGCTTTCTGATACTGCAAGCACTATGTTTGTTATTATTTGGGATATCATTGTTATATGGTACAGTATGTCTTTTTCTGTGTGATATCAGTTACGATGTACCTTGGCCAGGGTTGTGCAACTACCGTATAAAATGTTTTTTTTCGTGACGCAAAAATAATACGTTCAAAAGCCATTGTTCTCACCTGTTTGAACCAGCAATCATCCTGTTTAAATTCAATAAGCACATAAACTGATTATCCATTTTTAATGAAAGTTTACATTATAAAACTAGAGACGTCCAGAATTTCCACACACTTGGTTTTATTTTAATTATTTAAGTACGACCTGAAAAGTACAATTGTTAATTGAGAGACCACCGCCTCTCACGAGGAACTCACCAGCCTTCACTACCGTAGAGTGAGGTCGATCTGAAAACAGACCGGTGTAAAGATAGTTTCGTCTAAGAACTCATTTCTTTCTTACAGAATACTTTTGACCGCAACATGCGAGCTCACTGGATTAGCTTTGTTGCACCTTGATTCAATTTCACTTAGTGTACTATTACCATGCCGGTCCCGTGATGTACGGATAGCGTGCCTGCCTCTTAGCCGGAGGCCCCGGGTTCGATTCCCGGCCAGCGGAGGGATTTTACCTGGATCTGAAGGCTGATTCGAGGTCCATTCAGCCTACGTGATTACAATTGAGGAGCTATCTGACGGTGGGATGGCGGCCCCGGTCTAGAAAGCCAAGAATAATGATCGAGAGGATTCGTCGTGCTGACCACATGACACCTCATAATGTGCAGGCCTTCGGGCTGAGCAGCTATATGCGGTCCACTGATGTTCTGATACGGTCGTGACCCACATGTTTGTGAATGGTAAATCTGTTGACCCTTGAACTTCGCAGGATATTTCTCAGAAAGGTATCTGACCACATGTAGAAAAAAATATCCTCTCCGAATTGTGAAATAACTTTCCTTCAATGAACAACTGTAGATGAATTTTTAATTGACATTCTAACACTTGAAAGAAACGAATAAATAAAACTTGGCTCTGTGTAAAACGAAACTAACCATCACTCATGCACTTCAAAAACCTGCCTGAAATGTGAACTTGTACGTACTAGAGTGAAAAATCTCTCCCTCTCTCATCGCAGGCCTATCTGGATTACAAGCAATGTCTCGTCTCTCTGTAGAGACGTATATTTACAAAAATAAGGACAAGGGCTGTAGAAGGTTACTTTAATTCTCAGTTCTTCAAGTGAGTAATGAACCTTTCGATGTTTCCAATATTCTCGTTTTCTGAATAGATATTCAGATGTGCTGATTGTCCTACGTAAATGCATAGAAATGACTGAATAACGCAGAACAAAGAAACATTACTAAAAAACAAGACATAAAAGTAAAAAAATGAAAAATTAGGAAAAAATGACTTAAAAAATACTTATTTTAGTAATCAGGATTTATATACGTTAGCAATATGTACGATACACCAGTTAAAAGATAATATGTCATCACTCATCATGTCCAGTACTGAAGGTGACTGTGCGGCGGGGAGGGCTGCAAGCAAATTAAATAGAAAGATATCAAAGGATCGGATAAGACAAAATCTCGCAGGCATGTTAAAGTTTAGCTTCTGCACAGCGAGCAGAAGTCAAGAAAGTACCAAACACAACCTCTGTTATTTAGCTTCATGCCAGTGTAAGATATTACAGTTTTTGTTGTGAACAGTCGAGATTTTCATCTGAAGTCGCCGAGCAAAGTTCTCTGCGAAACGGAAAGAGCACAAAAACTTGTTATCATATCTACAACCTTAATTTTAGCAAGACATCAATGGTGGACTTGGCTTGGTGTAAGTGCCTCGTGAGGGAAGCTGAAAGGCGCTATTCTCTAAATTAACAATTGTACTTCTCAGTTCCTACTTAAATAATTAAGATAAAATCAAGTGTGTGGAAATTGTGGACGTCTCTACTTTAAGACTGGCGATTTTCATTAAAAATAGATAACCAGTTTATGAGCTTATTTAATTTAAACAGACGGACAGACAGAACTTTAAAAAAGTGGAGTATATCATATATTATCAAGCATATTCCAATTCGAACAAGAAAGTGAATGTGCGGACAGACACAACAGTAAGTAACGTACTTACTGTGAATTTGCCAGAGCTCGTTCCGTTCTTCCTGCCGCCTCTGGTGTTCCAGCGGCTCCTCGATGTGGTAGAAGATGGCCGCTCCCAGCAGCAGGTAGGTCACGAACACCGCTAGCAGGGCCAACCACTGCTTCTTCGACATCATCTTGAAAGCCTACACTTTCACCAGCAAAATCCACAGATCCACAGGTTTCGATTTATTTTTCCACAATCTGAGAATTTACTCACTGCAAAATTCGAACACGCACTTTGTTTCACTGCCGACAAACAAACTTCAAAATTCGTTGTTTTGTACAGTAACTTACAATTCACAAGAAACAAACACTTCAAAGATCACTTCACATTACACTTCTTTTTCTTCATCAGTCGCAACGTCTTCGAATGAGCCGTTCATTTCTTTGCCTTAAGAAAACTTATCGTGACAAACAATTCGTTCTTGTATAACGATTATTATAACATCACAGAAAATTTCAACTTTTAAGTTTTGATTTAGTTTCTGACAGTCACTGTAAATTAGTTGAATATTTATATAATATTTCGTTCACTTCATTGTTAGAAAAACATAGAAACTGTTATTAAGATAATTAAATAATGTGTTCTTGTTTCACTTGGATTTGCAATTTGCATCTCTGCCGAACAAACCGAACCGTTATGCAAGGAACGCGATACCTTTTTGCGTACAAAAATGTTCCTCTTCTAGCACTTTTAAAGCCCATTAATTTTTATATCCGTACAAATAAGTTTTACGATGCATAGTGATAGGAACCAACAAAAAAGACAGAATGTAACTGACTAGAAGTACTCAAAGATCTAACAACTTCCAAAAAAATTAATTTGTTTTAATTTTCGTAAATGATGCAATTAACAGGTAACGAATAGTGCATAGTACAAGGGGAAAACGCAGTTTCCCCAGAAACCTTGGTTAAGATGAGCAAATGGCACGATGAATAGCTTCTGTGACAAGAGAAACAAAATGGCGCAAACAAGGCCCCTCGCAGGTGTTACTGGTTCGTATTCCAAAGAACATGGTTCTGCTTTAAGCACGCGATGTACTGTTAACACAGAAGATCCCAGCTGTGGACCAACTTTTATTGCAGACGAGTCCTTGACTTCGATGTTATTCCACTGTTACACCGCACGACTGATTATCTGTTCTCCACGTACCAAGTTGACGGTTCAGTCACGAATGATACGAAGTAACGTCACTTCCCCGTGCAGGCAAAGAAAGCAACTCTATTGCTGCTGTCAGGAGGATGTTTCCTCACGATGACCCGCTCTTGAAGCATGGCTACGGGCCCGAGTAGTGGTCACCTCGTGGTGGATGGAGCAGGCGGGACATAACTGAAACACAAGGACAACATTGTCAGTTAAACAGATGAAAGATAACACCAGTTTTCCTGTGCTGGTGACTCACAACTAGAGCCAGTTCAAACCCTGCGGGAAACTCTTGAGCAGTCCAAATCACGAGCCCCCTCCTGTAGAATGCGTACTTCCAGAGAACCGACTTGCTATACGGACAACTTTATCAGCAGCCAGTGGCGTAACGTGGCAGCAGACCCGGAGCTTAACGGGAGCCCACAGATTTTACATGAGTGAGCATAAATGATTGCCACTCTGTACCCTAAAGATGGCATCATCATGGTTTTGAAGAACGGGTCGAAAGTAACATTTTTTTTCAATTCGTAAGTATAGGAATTGGCAGGAGGTTGCATCTAGCCGTTATTATTATTATTATTTAGTGCCGCGAGTGTCCAAGGACATGTTCGGCTCGTCAGATGCAGATCTTTTTATTTGACTCCCGTAGGCGACCTGCGCGTCATGATGAGGATGAAATGATGATGATGATGATGGCGACACATACACCCAGCCCCCGTGCAAGCGAAATTAACCAATAAAGGTTAAAATTCCCGACCCTCCCGGGAATCGAACCCGGAACTCATGTGACCAAAGGCCAGTACGCTAACCATTTAGCCATGGAGTCGGACATTATTATTATTGCGCTTTCATTTCGTCTATCTATGGACGACGTTTGACAGTGTTTGCATTTTTTAGCCTTCTTTGCCTTCCTTTCCTGTCAGTATCTTTTTTCATCCTTTCTCCTTCTTCCTTCGTCTCTATACGATCTCCCTTTTCTCAATAGTGTCTCCACAGTCTCTTGGAAACCACGGAACTTTGTGAAGAGATGTCTAAATCGATCTCTGTCCATTATGTCATCTTCCTCCTCTTAGTCAAGTCCAACCTCACTTCTCGAAACCATTTAAGCTCTGTGTTCCTCCTCCAAGATTCTCTTCGTTAGAAGGGGGTGTAGCACTGATAACATCTTGGGCTGGTCCATCATACTTCCTCAGTAACGTGCTGCACTGACTGGAAAGGGCCTCCACAGTCACAGGCAAGGGATTCTCCAAGTCCCTACTTATGTAGCATGCGACGTGTAGAGAACCTCCTCGTGGTGTACTCTGGCCGATAGTCTACACAAATAGGCGACCGAACTAGATCCTGGATCTCTCACGGTCAATCAAAGTTACATCAGAAGATGAAACGGTATACCCTGTCTGTCGTAAGACGAGGAGACTAAAAGGGGGACCAGGGAGTGTGGGTTGGCGACCACGGTTCCCCTAGCTGAGTCTTACTTGTGCCAGGTTCCTCGCTCTGTCTGACCTGCCTTGGTCAACTGTTACTCTGTTCCGACCCCGATGGCCTATAGGGAGTTCTTACGTGGTCCTTTCCTTTCTTTTGCCGATATCTTAATTTTTCGAAGTACCGGACCTCTTCCATTTCCCTTCTGATTACTGTTAATAGAAGATGGTTACCAAGTTTTTCTTCCTCTTAAAACAATAATCACCACCAGCACATCATTTTACGTAGCAAGGACGGCGCCTGGCAAGCCTCTCCACCATTTGGCTTGTGGAGTTTTCAGTAGAGATTTGTGTGATATGAAACTATCATTTATGTATCATTTTTTATTTATTAATTCAAAATGAAACTTTGTCTTTATTATTAATACAGTACATTGGAATTATATATGTTTTCTTTCCACTGATTCATTTTAGTACATAAATAACAGCAGAAAATATCCACGACAACATAACAAAGGCAGAGAGGCATTAAACTATCACATAGGCTACGGAAGCTAAAATAGGCAAGAAAGATAAAATAATAACTTGTCCTACCGTTCCCAAACGTACGGAAACATGTTTGTCTCTGTGTGACTCATATATATCCAGATTAAAAAGGCATTTTGTCTAATTTACGGACTCTACTGTACTCACAACGCTAGCGGTGAACTATGTCGCTGCCCCAAGTTAGAAAACGCAGTAATAACAACAATGAAAAATGGTTCCAAAATCTCATATTTTAATTAGAAACTCATATTTTCTCCGTGTCTAGTGTACCTGATATCTAACTCTCGTTTGACGAAGAGTTGACTGAAATTCCTAAAGCGAATAAGAAGTTCGTTTTGAATGAGCTCTCTTTACGATCGGTAAACTTCAGTCGTATCTTGTACGATGCGACGTTTTCTAATTTGCAACAGTTCAAAATAATTCGTATATTATTTGTGCGTTATAAGGAGATGATCTGTGCTATTGATACGTTTTGTTCAATTTTTTGAGGGGCCCTCGCCATACTCGTTATGCATCTGTCAACATCTGTAGAGCGCATGTCTATATTCTGTCGTCCCTACCATGACATCAGCTTCGTTTTATCTATTTATGCATTTTAAACAGTGTTAGGGCAAATAATAATTATCTGTTAGATAAACTAGTAATAATGATAAACACATTGTAAATAGTTACGTAATAATAATAAAACAGTAACGTCCCTTTGTAATTGATACGTGAAGACGACTGAGGGGCGGCCGGGTATGAAGTGAGAGGGATCTTCCTGACGTCAACCTCATCAGAGGAGTGACATGAAATGAATGACGTGATGGATGATAGTAGGAAGGAAGAGGGTGAAGCTTGGTGCCGGCACATAGCCTACTCCTATCGAATAGCACCAAGGGGTCTGCTCAAGGTTTTATGTAGCCATCCAACGGACGAATCACCATCAACAGTGTCATATGACCTCACTCCATAATGAAGTCCGACTCATTGGCTGGATGGTCAGCGTACTAGCTTTCGGTTCAGAGGGTCCGAGTTCGATTCCCGGCCGGGCCGGGGATTTTAACCTTCATTGGTTACTTCCAGTGGTCCGGGGGCTGGGTGTTTGTGCTGTCCCCAACATCCTCACAACTCACACACTACACATAACACTATCCTCCACCACAATAACACGCAGTTACCCACACATGGCAGATGCCGCCCACCCTCATCGGAGGGTCTGTCTTACAAGGACTGCACTCGGTTAGAAATAGCCACACGAAATTATTATTACTCCATACGGATACTGCTCTTAGGCTTGGAGTGTAATCCAGGCTTTTGGCACGCAATTTAGCGACCATCTCTCCTACCCTGATGGTGACCTTTTTTTTCGACTAACGGGGCCTCGAACCGGCTAACCACGGTGTCACGCCTTAATGGTCATGGCCATCAGGCGGGCTCGAGTGTAGTTGATAAAATATTATTTTGAAATAGTGTCCTTGAGATGTTTGTGTGGTTTCACTGTTATGAAAAACGGATTCCAGGTATGATGTTTCGATGAATGTTTTAAACTTGTAATTTTATGAACCAGCATGTTAATGAACTAATTTTATTAAAAATCCAAACATTAACCATATTGTTAATGTTATTAAACAAATTAAAATATGTTATTTTACAGCATTTATTGAACATTAGGCCTGTTAAACAATACTACAGAATATTATGAAACAAATATTTTAAAAAGATCAATTTAAATACAAACCCTATAGACTGTTATGGCTTTCTCCTCCTGTGTGTGGGGGCGGTATTCCCTGCCTGTCAGCGGCTCTCAAGTTTGAGAGTGGTTTGGCTGAGTCTGGCTGCTCACTTTCACCTATCCTACCCGACCTCCCTTGGTCAACTCTTGTTCTTTTCCTACCCCGACGCTAGGGAGTCTTTCATTGTCATGCCCTTCGTGGTCTTTGTCTTCCTTTGGCCGATACCTTCATTGAACGAAGTGTCGGACTCTTTCCATTTTTTTTTCCCTGATTACTGTTAATAGAGGATGGTTACCCGTTGTACTTCCTTTTAAACCAATAATCAGCACCAGCACCTGTTATGCCCTTCAGCGTTCAGTCTGGAAGCATCTGTGAATTAACTACGCGTCTCCACAACCAGCTCTGCGGCCTCGGGCTACCTACCTGTTATCAATAAATCATTAGAAACAAAGTCTAACCATCGTTGTCTTCGTCTCTCTACTTCTCCATGGTCGAGTCCATTATTCTCCTTGACAAACTACGCTCCTCCATACGTCTCACATAACCCCACCACCGAAGCCTATTTGTAGCTACCGTTTCATCCAATCTAATCAAATCAAATCAAAAAATCATTGACTACTGATCTGCATTTAGGGCAGTCGCCCAGGTAGCAGATTCCCTATCTCTTGTTTTCCTAGCCTTTTCGTAAATGATCGCAGAGACCTTGAATATTTTAACATCTCCCTTGGTAAGTTATTCCAATCCCTACCTCCCTTCCCTGTAAATTAATATTTGCCCCAATTTGTCCTCTTAAATTCCAGCTTTATCTTCATATTGTGATCTTTCCTACTTTTATATACGCCACTCAGACTTATTGATCTGCCATGCCATCTCTCCGCTGACAGCTCGGAACATACCACGTAGTCGAGCAGCTCGTCTCCTTTCTCCCAAGTCTTCCCAGCCTAAAGTTTGCAAATTTTTTGTAACGCTACTCTTTTGTCGGAAATCACCCAGAACAAATCGAGCTGTTTTTCTTCGGATTTTTTTCCAGTTATTGAATTAAGTAATCCTGGTGAGCGTCCCATACACTGGAACCATACTCTAGTTGGGGTATTACCAGAGACTTATATGCCCTCTGCTTTACATCCTTACTGCAACCCCTAAATACCCTCATAACCATGTGCAGAGATCTGTACCCTTTATTTACAATCCCATTTATGTGATTACCCAATGAAGATCTTTCCCTATATTAACACCTGGGTACTTAGAGTGATCCCCATAAGGAACTTTCACCCCATCAACGCCGTAATAAAAAATGAGAGGACTTTTCCTATTTATGAAATTCACAACCTGACCTTTAACCCCGTTTATCATCATACCATTGCCTACTGTCCATCTCACAACATTATCAAGGTTATTTTTCTTTACTCATATCACTTATATGTAAGAAAATTAAGGGTCCAATAATGGTGCCTAGAGGAATTCCCCTCTTAATTATTACAGTCAGATAACGCTTCGCCTACTCTAATTCTCTGAGATCTATTTTCTATAAATATAGCAACCCATCCACTGAGTTGATTCCTAACTTAGCCTTTATCTCCTCATTTCTTGTACCCTCCTGCCATTGTTCCCACATATTTGTACCTGAAAACATTCTTGCTACTTTCATGACCGTTGTTATTATGAATGCATAATACATATCTGCCTTAACGTGTCGTTGTTGTAGCTGGAGGTAGCGTTAGGTGTAGGGACATACAGTTTTGTGGTACACATTGCACCCGTCTGTAGCAATGACGATTACGAAATACGATTGAGTAATTTTGTATTTATTTACTACTGTCCTTTCAACATCTGAGTCGATCGACGTCATAACAGTTGTGGAGGACGTGGCTTCAGGAGTCTAAGGGACAAAACACGGCCACTGCCCGTTGGACTCATTACATAGAAATGCGCGCCATCTTACAATTAATATTCGAGGCCATATTGCCTCAGCATTCTGTGAAGGTTTATGAGGAGGTTCATTGACTGGTTTCAACACAGGAAGTAACCTACAAAAAGAGTCAATGTTCACGCTGTTGATAAAAAGACGACCGTGCATTAATTTTCTATCCAGCAATCGGCTAAAACTAAGGGGACTCAGAATGTCTTACCCCGTCGATATTAATGTTGCGAAGTTTATATCTCGTCGGCGTTCTGGCAGAAGTTACTAAGTCCAAAAACATAGTTTTTGAGATAAATTTGTTTTAAGAAATCAGTGATATATGATTCAATATTACTGCGAGGCTATCGCACCTTTTGGGCTAGTTCTTTTTGCAGTGCCTTCTACTATGTTACATATTAAGTGATTATGTACACTTAGTCACTTTTGCCTGGACGTCAATCTTCAAAAATGGACTTCACATTAGAGGGTAGGGTACCCGTACCCACAAAATGGTTCCTTCTATTAAAATAACGACCACGCCAGCGTGTAGAACATGTTCTCTTTATCCCAGTAGTGCAATGGACTTCTGCCTGAACGCCGACGATCTGTTCTGTGTATCTCTGTCATTTCTTCTACTAGAACTTGTAAATTAGCAGCTCTGTATTTACGTTCTCTGAACCAGATGCAAAAGAACAGGCATCACATTATATACCGCACGGTACGGCACTGAAAGACAGGCCAGGCTCTCTGCTCTTCAATCCGAGTTCTACAGCCCTTTGTTCTCAGCACCCGACAAGTTCGTTTCTGCTTCCCAGATATATCAGTTAACAAGGGGCCATCTTGAATGTTACTATGGGAAGCGTAAGATAGAAAGAAAGCCACAGAAATACACAGAAGAGAAGAGTCAACAAGATACAAATGAATATAGCCTATGTGGTGAGAGACTAGGAAGCAGGAACAAAGCAGAATGGTGAAAGGATGTCAACTGTTCAAAAAAAGTAGTGACGTAAGGCTGCAGTTTGTCCCCGCTTCTTTTCAATTTTTATATAGAACAAGCGGTAAATGAAGTCAAAGAGGAATGTGAAAAGAAAATCAAAACCCCGAAATTTACTGGTGCCATTGTTATTTAATCTGAGTTTGCAGAAGATCTGGAGAAATTCCCGAATGGCGTGGACAGAATCTTGGAGAAAAAATAAAAATAAAAATAAATAAGTCCGAAACAAAAGTAATGGAGTGCAGTCGAACAAAATCAGGTGATGCAGGAAATATTAGATTAAGACATAGTCTTAAAGGAGGCAGATGAATATTGTTACCTGGGTAGTAAAATAACTAACGATGGTAGAAGTGAGGAGGACTTGAAATGCGGAGTAGCACAAGCAAGGAAGGCCTTTTTAAGAGAAGGAATCTGCTCATTTCAAACATTGATATAGGAATTAGAAAGATGTTTTTGAAGACTTTCGTCTGGAGCGTGGCATTGTATGGAAGTGAAACACGGGCTATAACTAGCTCAGAAACAAAGAGAATGGAAGCTTCTGAAATGTAGTGTTGCAGAAGAATGTTAAAGGTGAGATGGGTAGATCAAATCACGAATGAAGAGATACTGAATCGAATCGGTGACAGGAAAAGGTTTTGGCTAAATTTGACGAGAAGAAATAGAATGATAGGACACATCTTAAGACATGTATAACTTGTTCCGTTCATTTTAGAGGGAAGTGTAGGTGGTAAGAACGGTAGGGGTAGACGAAGATATGAATATGACAAACAGATTAGAGCAGATGTAGGATGCAGCAGTTACGTAGAAATGAAAAGTTTAGCTCAGGATAGAGGCTGCATCAAAGCAGTCAATGGACTGATGACTCAAACAACACATAATTACGATAATAGTGTGCTCTCAACTAGGTTGCCTACGTGTCAATGTCGACGTTTTGTTTTACTCTGGTAGAGAGCAGCGTAAACAGGACCTCTTTTGGCGATCTTTGCCTAAGTTTTATTTCATTTTGTCCGGTACACTCTTAACGCGTCTTCAGATGCTGACATCGTACGGCATGAAGTGTTGAATGGACTTCAAAAATCTGACAGCTCTGCCAGGTTTGAACCGGCGATCTTTGGATCCATTTATCACCAGAGGAAACTTAACGTAACGGAAAGGAATAAAGAAGTCAAAAATAGGAACACAACACAATGTCAGAAATAACAAGGGCAGTTGCCACATCCTCATACACTGCTGCCTTCAGCCCCCGACTGACAATTAAGTGATTCATGTAAATGAATAATATTTATGAGTTCCTTTCTTAATGCCATCTTTGAAAGCCAATTTTTGAAATGAACAAATAGTATATATGAATCGTTTGTTGCAGAAACAGCACTTCTCCACTTTTTGACACTATATGAATTATTAATACTGCCATGATTAATGCACGAAGGGCTACCATCTGTGCAGAAAAAAATCCACTTCTACCATATATCTCTGCCTGTCAGTCGCGAATGAAAGTTTCCGTTTTGTGCAGAAAGAACACTTATCCTGGAGAGGTGTTGTTTTTACTTCACTTGAGTCGCTAGGGAGAGGTGTGAAAAGAGATGCAAAAGTCGCCTTTCATATAAATCAATTTATGGAGTTTCAGTATGAGGCAAATCATGTCTTAGGAAAATACTGTATTGATGGACTGTGCGTTCATACTTTCAAGTTGCTTATTTCTGCAACCCGTCTCCCTGTGTTACCAACTAGACTTGCTTATCCACAAGGCTTTGTTCCATTGAATGAAAAGAAATTAGCAGACATAAAGAAGTTGGAATCTTACATACCAGAAGAACACCATGAGTTTTATAATGAACTGTTTGCATGGACAACATCAGCGCAATAGAAGTGAGGAGCATTGTTCAAAGATAAGATGTTACTTGTATTATATTGTGTTGTTTTGTTTTACGAACTTTGGAAAGGGACATAAAAGGAGTATTCTTCTGTTTATTTTTCTATACAATGTGGTCTAATCATAATATGTACAAATAAGTAAGTCTTACAAATAACTATTAAATAATGGGTTTAAACACTGTATTTCCTCAGTACAAAATTTGTACTTTGTTTAATAAAGTTCCTTTTGAAATTGAAATGGCGTTAAAATCAATGTTACACTTCCTTATATTCTCAATAATGGTGTTTGTTGCAGAAACAGCACGTCTCCACCATTTTCGACAAAGTCTGTAAAGGAACGTATTGGACTAATTCATACAAACAACCTATCTGCCATAGTCATTTCAACAGTAGAATAAGCATAATAAATATCGGAAGGATAGATATGACATTACACACTACAGACAGTTTTTCCTGTTTTCTGAACAATTTGGTACGTTGGAGAAGTGTCGTTTCTGAAACAAACGATTCATATATATATACATTATTAATTGAAACTGAGGAAGATTTTATTATGATTTTTGTCCATTTGCTTTGTGTAACTGGTTTAAGAAACTGATGACAATTTGAATAATTTTTAAAAAAGTAGTTTGGTTTAGAAGTACTGCCAGCAGGTAAGCTCGAGGTTTGTTATACAAATACTGTCACAGGTGGTAATGTTAATAACTTGTCTTTGATAACACAGTTAATGTGCCGTGTTGCGTTAGCGACCAGTTCCGTTCCGTCAGGTGATAATTTAGTCTTATCGCCACCTACGTGCGTTGACAGTCGCTGTTGTAATCAGGGCCTGCCTCGCAATTGACTCCCAGGTTTTTAAACATGGATACTCTATTTGGTCCATTGCAACCATTTTTTCTTGTTGTCGTGGACAAGTAGATGTAAGCTCCAGACCGAAAACTATACTCTTTCACTCATCTGTTTCCAGTGGAGGGAGCTGCCTTTCTACTCGTATGTCAAGTCTCCGTCAAAGCAATTAGTGCGAATCCGAACTCGGTTGTTCAAAGTTGGCAGCGCCGATCACAAAGAAGTGTCCTTTCGGGTTGGTAGTTTGCTGAGTTCTCGCGAATTAGTTGGTGTCGGTGTTTTGTCCTATGGTTTGGAAGGGTAGGGGGAGCGATATGTGAAGTGTTAGAGATGTGGTGTTGGCGAAGTTCTACTTATGATCATAACAAGGTTTTTTTTAGAGGGAAAGGGGCTATTCAGCTTTGGTGCATGGGCACGAAGGAATGTGCCATCTGTACTGGCCCATTTGTGAGAGCTACGGGAGACTGAGGGATGCCAGTTTTTAAGGGGAAAGAGGGGGAACGGAGAGATCTGGATATAAAATGAATTTGTTAGGAGGGAAACCAATGACTTTGGTAGTTTATGGTTGGGTGAGGCTGTGGGACTTTGTTTGTTCCTAATGAGTGGTGAGGGGGTGGGGGGTGAGACTTAGTAGAGACGGGGATTGTTGAGAGACTGCTTGAGGTTGAAAGTTCTGTTGATGGCGAGCATTATGTGCTTTCATTGGGGTCTAGAAGTAGGGGCAACCAGGGTACAAATCTGCGTGACTGCCCAGACAATTCGCACACTTCGCCCGGTTCCGTCCATAATAATTTTAGGCCTCCCCCATAGGGGGGGGGGGACTTAATTAATTACTGGTACCGGTGCAGTAAACTGCTCCTCACCCAGTCTTGCTTTATAAAATTGTATTTAGAATAACTGTTTACTGTTGTGATATATTTAGTATTTATTTAATAACTTTAGATTGGTATTTAGTGCGAGAAATAATTTAAATATATTAAGATTGAATTAGAATTTACGTATAAGTTAAACTTATTTATTTATTACTGTTGAATGAGAAGTTTGGTTGCTATATACTTATTTTATGGACGAGTCAAGTATTTCGTAAAAAACAATAACACTATTCCATGTCAAGTTAATAAAAGGTGAAATTAAATTTGTAAAAGTCCGAAATAATTTAGTGGGCTATAAAAGAGTCAAGGACCTCGGAATTTGAAGCGAGTATTAAAGCTTCTTGGTCCTTATAATCCTGGATCCGTTGACTGGGCAGAGAGTGTGCTAGGTCAGTAGCGTCATGTCGCTCTCTCCTCTTCTAAGTGCCAAAACATGTCTATCATTCCATGCCTTTCCACAGTTGAGGCAAGCAATTCAACGTTGGAAACATCCCGGGGATGTGAGCTACGAATTTTAAGTAATTACAATATAATAAAGTATGAGAATATATTCTTTATGTATTCCTAAAAGTTACAATCCGTTTCTTAATCCGGTGGATTAGATCAGCAGTTTGCTTTTTCTACCACTACGAGCGCTAATGTGAGTCAATGCAGATTTTCACTTAAGCCCTTATAACTATATTCGGTGTTGACATTTTAAAAAATAAAAAAAGCCTGAGGGAATTGAGCCAAGAAACACATTACAGAAAGATTTATGTAAATAACTTAATTTGGCTAGTATTTGAATCAGAAAGAAAACTAGCAAAGAAACAAGCGACTTCAGACCGTTTTCCCGGAAATTATTTTCGAAATTTGTGTTTTTAGTTGACACAGCTTCAACGTTTGGAGAGCCCTACGTTGATGTTTTCAGCTTTAAACGTCTCTGTACACCAAGCATTTTTTCTATAAACTGGGTCGTGCGCCTTTCGAATGAAAAGGATTAATAAATGACCATCGTAGAATTGACGACGTAGCTATACAAGAGAAGTTGGACGCTAAATCATGTGTGGCCGCTGTCGTAAAATTAATCAGCTCGAGAAAAATTGTGAAGAAAATTTTCGAAAGGGGAAAATTGACAGATTTACATTATCAAATTTTGAAAAAATAGAATTGGTTCTCAAGAAAAGCATTTCCACTCCGAGTTCTCTCCTCTATTACATCCAAATTAGCTCAGAAGCTTCTACCTTCTGTAGGCCTGTTTAAGAATGTTGCGCCGTCATTACTTCGTCTTTTTAACGTAGATTTACGTTCCTCGTGAACGAGTACAAATGAAGGAAATATTTTAAGACGCTTGTAGTGTTTTACTAAAATTAAAAATGTTCCAGACAAACCAGTTTTAAGCTGATCAGCTTCACGCAAACATGCACCTAGATGGTGTTCATAATGTATAACCGAGCTCGATAGCTGCAGTCGCTTAAGTGCGGCCAGTATCCAGTATTCGGGAGATAGTGGGTTCGAACCCCACTGTCGGCAGCCTTGGTTTTCCGTAGTTTCACATTTTCACACCAGGCAAATGCTGGGGCTGTACCTTAATTAAGACCACGGCCGCTTCGTTCCTATTCCTAGCCCTTTCCTGTCCCATCGTCGCCATAAGACCTATCTGTGTCGATGCGACGTAAAGTCAACAGCATAATGTATAGAATCCACTATTTCTAAATACTATTGCCCTGAATCAACGCGTGGATGCGATGTTACCCACTATCTAACAGCAAGGCCAACTCGCTCAGTAATTTAAACCAA
Organism: Anabrus simplex; assembly: GCF_040414725.1. Classification (NCBI taxonomy): domain Eukaryota; kingdom Metazoa; phylum Arthropoda; class Insecta; order Orthoptera; family Tettigoniidae; genus Anabrus; species Anabrus simplex. The sequence continues at coordinate 11,597,657 of NC_090275.1, read as the reverse complement.
ATTCTCCTAACTTATAATTATGTTGACTGCGTCACTAAATTTTGTTCAAATGAGACTAAAATTTAAAATGGTACACAATTCATTAGGGTACACCCCTTAACAAGGAAAGATTTGTACCCAGTAAATTGACTGTATTTAGAAGAAGACTACATTTAGAGAGTGACGTTGTTGTGACCTGCTAAGTGAGATATCGCTAATTGTCAGCATACATTGACATTGCCCTTGTTCGTGTGCTAACTAATGCGGCAGCACACACAGCTTATTGCTCTTTAACGCTGCCTAGGACAGTAGTTCTTTACCTCATTTGTGTCAGACACACGTTTCAAAATGCACCTCCTCCACAAGTTCGCCTTAACTTCAACGAGAACGTTGTTGAAACTGTGGAAATGCCTCTGACAAGACAATACGCGTGCATTCAAACCTCATGTACATTTTTGTTTTAATGTGTGACACGATGTTACCTAAACCTTTTCTTTTGCCAAAATCAAATGATCATAAATTTGTCTCCCGATCATGGCCATCCATCCATACCTTACATCACAGCCTGCACGGTTGCTAGGTAACACTGTGTGGCCATCTATCCATACCTTACATCACAGCCTGCACAGTTGCTAGGTAACATTGTGTGGCCATCTATCCATACCTTACATCACAGCCTGCACGGTTGCTAGGTAACATTGTGTGGCCATCCATCCATACCTTACATCACAGCCTGCACGGTTACTAGGTAACATTGTCTGGCCATCCATCCATACCTTACATCACAGCCTGCACGGTTACTAGGTAACATTGTCTGGCCATCCATCCATACCTTACATCACAGCCTGCACGGTTGCTAGGTAACACTGTGTGGCCATCCATCCATACCTTACATCACAGCCTGCACGGTTACTAGGTAACATTGTCTGGCCATCCATCCATACTTTACATCACAGCCTGCACGGTTGCTAGGTAACACTGTCTGGCCATCAATCCTTATCTTACATCACAGCCTGCACGGTTGCTAGGTAACACTGTCTGGCCATCCATCCATACCTTACATCACAGCCTGCACGGTTGCTAGGTAACACTGTCTGGCCATCAATCCTTATCTTACATCACAGCCTGCACGGTTGCTATGGTTACACTCCCGTCACAAATTCTGCCACGTCACGTTACATAAGACATATTTATGTCAAAGACGCAAATTTTTATCATTTAACGCTAATGTTTTATAATTATTGCTATGCATTCCAAAGAAAAAAAAAGTAGAAATATCTCAGACACTCTTCTGATATCCACGATCAAATTATAGTCAACATAAATGTTATAGCATAAGATGAAGTAAAACTCTGGAAGTCACGCGATATAAGCACTAGTTCCGTCAGCTGGTGTGACAGAGAGTAAGAGAGAGTAGATAGTGAATGCCATTACTTAACAAACCGAGATAATATATATTTTTCATAGGATCAAATGTATATCAACAAAGACGTGAGCGAGAGCCACCAGCATACAGGATCTCTCATATTATAAACTAAGACCGCCAAGCGGCGTTTTTACTCTCCGATACCTAAGCTGCAGTATTGGAGGCGCGCGCATAGTTGTTGACCTTGCAAGCATCAGTCGCCAGTCTGAATCTCAGCTGTTAACATGGTGAGACAGTTATCTTTGCAACGCCGTATTTTCGTATGTAAAAGTTATTTTAACTACGAGTCAGCTCGACGGGTTCAACAATTTCCTGGTGAAGTGCCGCCTTCATGAGCACAGATTCATGTAACATAATTTTGAATCAATTTGAAACTACTGACTCAGTGCTCAATAAGAAGCATGCGCGCAAACAAACAGTTTTAACCGAGGAAGAGCTAGATTACATTGGTGAGAATCTTGACTGGTCATAGAATCAGCACAAGAAGTAGGGGGTTTGTACTAGAGAACCCGTACTACTGCGCAGCATTCATCATAAATAGGTGAAATAACGTGTCTTGGTGCACCATGCGTTACCCTGGTACTTTTTTGAAAAGTTTATTTTAGGATTCCAAGAACTGGAAAAATCCAGAGGAAAGCAGCTCGACTTTTTCTGGGTGATTGCTGTGGCGTTACAAAAATGTTGCAAAGTTTGGGCTGGGAAGACTTGGGAGAAAGGAGACGAGCTGCTCGACTAAGTGGTATGTTCCGAGCTGTCAGTGAAGAGATGGCGGGAATGACGTCAGTAGACAAATAAGTTTGACTGGTGTCTTTAAAAGTAGGAAAGATGAAGATAAAGTTGAAATTCAAGAGGACAAATTGGGGGAAGTATTCGTTTATAGGAAGGGGAGTTAGGGATTGGAATAACTTACCAAGGGAGATGTTCAATTAAAGGCTAGGAAAACAACAGACAGGGAATCTGCCACCCGGGCGACTGCCCTAAATGATTACCTGTTAATGTGTCACGTGATATTTTACGAATTGTTTGTACTTTTAAAATTATTGTGTTATTTATTGTTTAAGTTCTTAAAGTTTTAGATTGTTTCGGGTGGAAGTTTGTCCTTGTTCCAGCCCAAATTGTCTGCGAATTAGATGATCCTTTCAGACAAATTAAAAGAAAACTTAAGTGATGGCTGTATGTGTTTTCGCGTCGCGCAATAGATATGGTTTACACGATTCCAAGTGTCACTGGGACTGTCGCCTTAGTTTACTCGAGAACAAGTTCCCACACATTGGAGGAACTGAAATCAGAAACATTACAGTGGCAGAACTCACTAGCGTCACCCAGACTGTGGTTACCAGATACAGTGCCTTTTTTAACCCAGGAAGGACGACATTTCTGACATCTTTTATAAGTTAAGGTGAGAGTTCATACAAGAGTGTATACACGCTTAAGGGAGGGCGGCCGCGCTGAGGCAGCTCCCGTAGCGCAGAGTACAAACACTGTGCCTTCGGTCTGAGTTTATATGAGAGACCCTGTGCGCAGTGACAGACAAAGCGCGGAGCTAGAGAACTTCAATGCTGGCTGAACGGAAACGACTCCCGTGAGAGGAAGGGGAGCCCTGACGCTCGGCCACAATGGGCAATGGCTTGTGACAGGAAACTCCCCTGTACAGATTAGAAAGCTCTTGGTCTTGTATGACAAGAAAGGAGGGAGTTATTCGAAGTTCGCATTTTTTGCGGGGTTTCACTTCGAGATGCCGAGCTCTAAGGCCATTTTAGTCTTGTATCCTCCTCTACTAATGGAAACAGTCCTGAGGGAACGCGCGCAGTTCTTCCTGCGATTTCAGTGTGATCTCTTCAATCCAGGGCGAGCTTCAGTTTGTGGTTTAGAAAAATAGTTCTGCCGGGGATATGTCAGGTGAGTAAGGTGGATGCGGAAGCACAGCTGTTGTCTTCGTGTTTGTCAACAATTCACAAATCAACAGTGATGTGCTTTCATGGTGAGACTCCCCAACTCTGGTCTTTTCCTCTTGATGTTTTATCTCAAACGTCTCAACACTTAACTCTCATTAGTTAATTCTGTTGGTTCAGGAATAGTGTTTGCGCTGTCCGCAGTATTCCTGTAATTCATAACACTATGCTCCACCATGCAGCTTCCAACACACGACATCCTCATGGGAGGGTCTGTCTTACAAGACCTGCAATAGTCACACGATATCATTTCATTGTCATTGTGGGGGATTGCGACAGTAAATATCTTGTGAACGATATATGCTTAACCAAAGATGTAATATACGAAATGCATTGCTCTCCGCAGAAATAGACCAAAACATAGTGGAAATTCTAAGTCGATTAAATAGCAATGCTAAAACGAACTAGATACTTCCCCTTATCTGGTCGTAGTCTGCAGCTGTATGTTCCTCCAAGTCGTCGAAGTACAATATAACGTTAATGTGTTTCTTTATGTTGAATCAAAGATTTATAATATGTTAGTTCGTTCAATAGAGTGTTTCTGTATTAAAAATGTAGTGAATAGGCCTATATGCAATGTAAAGGAAATCACTTCCGGTCAACTACGCACTACCATCTTGTACATCAGTGAATCTAAAAATTACGGATAATACAACAATGAATCCGAATAATAGTCCCAGACGTTCAGAGAGAATGCACAAGTCACAGTCATAGAGAATGCACAAGTTATCAGTTTCATCTCCCACAATCATCATCACTGCTTTGTCTAACGGGCCTTGGCTCCAGTAATGCCTGACCTTAAACTTTAGCCGTATTTACTTTCAAACATGTATAGGCCTGCACTGATAGCTCATGATGTGGCTGATCAGAGTCTGGGTGGATGTTTGTTCGTGATAATCTGGGATAACATTAGATGGACGATATTCCTTATCTAAGACACTTTTCTGCTTTTGAAATGTACAAGTAATGCGAGAAATTACCTCAGAAAGATGGAGCAAGCTGTGGAAGAGTTTGCGACGTCGCAGACATGTTCTCTTATGAGCAGAGAGAGAAACATGAATGGACAGTTCCCTTGCGCTTCCTGCACTGGGTTTTAAGAGGAAAAAGAAAGGTTCATTAGCAGTTTAACGGACCATGGAACATAATAATAATAATGTGCATCAGCTTCATCGTATTCTTCAAATTGAATGACTTGAGCAACGTTACGCCACGGATTGCTCAACAGCACGGCAGGGTAGCTATGAGTTGTCTAAAACCATTCGCACCCTAGTGTTGTCTTTAATGTGATCCTGCACACACACACCAACAGACACTAATTACTTATGCTAAAAGCTACCAACAATTACTGTAAAACAGTAACTTTAATACGATTTTTGCAGACAGTAATGACCGAACATAAACGATAGTTAATTAAAGTAACCACAAACGCCATTGTAATGATCCTGAAACGGAACCTCCTGTTCTGACTCTCTGCTTAGGATTATTAACTGTTGGAGGAAGGAATGAGAGGGGCATTGTACAGTTTTCCGGGATAGCTACGTTTTTAGCTCTAATTCTAAACCGACAAAAAATGTTAACGTTTTCAAGAGCATTCTGTTGCCAGTTTCCCTCTTTTCTTTTGACCACGAGTAATTTACTGAATTAATAACAGAAAACTACATTTCACTCATCGTTATTGTATAAGTTCTTTCCCAGACTGTAAGTTGAAGACCCTTCATCTAAATGAAAACACATAAAAGTCAACAAATTATGGAATAAATATCGAACATGTCATAGTCTAAATGTTACCACAAGTTTTTTATTAAATTGGAAATAGAGGAAAAATTACATATTTGTGGCACTTTTTTTTTTATGAGTTACATGAAATACTTTCTAACAGCACTAGATGTTAGATCACTGTAAACAAGAAGCAAACATCAGCACTTGTTCTAAATGTTCTAGTTATAACCACTAATTATAGAAATACTGAAAACCTCAACATAAGTAAAACTACTGCATCATTTATCTTGCTTCAAACTGTATTTCTTTGTCATTCAGTAGATCCACAACTCTTCTCCAAAGATGCTATAACATGCTTCTTTGTACTTTCAAACATCATGCTGCTGGCAACGGTTACGCTATGTTTAGTTGGAGCTAGATGGCAGATTGTGAACATTCGTAAACACGAGAATTCATTCAAATAGAAAACGAGACAGTTGCAGGACATTTAGAAAATCCCTTAAAATACGGGACGGTTGATCACCCTATCTCTACTTCTAAGAGATAACAGCATGGATTATGGAATGGTTAAGAAAACAGCGTATCTCAGTTGTGGATAAATTTAAAATTAGTTCATTGAAGAATACGACATTAATTATTGTAATTGAACTTACGTTCTTGCCGAGTACATAACCTCATTGTTATACACCTTATTCAAAGGTTCCGCAACCTTCGTGATAAATAACCCCTTCCCTCCTTCGAGTCACAGAGTTGCACTTCGTTGTTACTCATTGTAATATACGATCACCCTGCAGAGACTGAGCCGAATGTTCCCGCCACGTGGAGCATGCGCACAGCTTCTCTCTGCGGCTCGCCCCCTTCACTGGCGCGAGCTACACATTCTTTGTTTTAACATGTTTTTGCTCTCTCTGGAATTTTTCCCGACACTGTTGTAACCATGGCAACCAGTGTTCGTCTATATACACTCTGTCAGTAACGTCATCTTCTCACTGTGCGCTTTCTTCCTGTAACTAAGAGTTTGAGAAAATATCGTACCGAGTGAAGCCTATTCTACTCCTCAGTTCAGAATTAAAATCCTTGAACTGGCCAGAAAACGAACCCAGGGCCTTGGAATAAGAGAGAAACACGGTATATATACACCACAAGGCTAAATAATAATGCTAATAATAATTATGAAATCTAGAATATCTTCGCCGGCCCCATGGTGTAAGGGTAGCGTGCCTGCCTGTTACCCGGAGGCCTCGGGTTCGATTCCTGGCCAGTTCAGGGATTCTTACCTGGATGTGAGGGCTAGTTCGAGGTCCACTCAGCCTACGTGATTGCAATTGAGGAGCCATCTGTCGGTGAGACGGTCTAGAAAGCCAAGAGTAACGGCCGAGAGAATTCGTCGTGCTGACCACACGTCACCTCGTAATCTGCAGGCTTTCAGGCTGAGCAACGGCCGCTTGGTGGGGTAAGGCCCTTCGGGTCTGTTTCGTCATGGGATTTTTAGATTAATCACACAGATCTAATAATAATAATGATAATGAAAGTACCACATTACCAGATTTCTGTACTTTAATGAAGCAAGGTGAGTCCTATCTTCATCACTTCGCTTTCTACAATAGGAATACTTGCTGGAACTGTGGATTTCATCAATTCTTCTTTTGTCTTTTACATTCTTGTGGTAAAAGAGCTCACATGATGAGTTAAACTCCCTCCAGCCGAGTCATTGTCTAGCCTGTTCGTTTTGTCATTCAAAAATGAAATATGAAAAAATAGCCGCTCAGCCTAAGAGGAGTCAGACTGACACACAATAATCTTCGAGTGTCAGATTATTGTAGCAATCTCCGCGTTCGTCCATTGTTGTCTGAAGAAGAGTTCGATGGAAAACATCTCGTTCGGAGCCAATTAGTTTTAGGGCTTTTAATTTGATAGCTCGAGAATGGACTTCTGAGTGTTTCATTGTATTAGTATACAGTAAAACATACAACGGACATGAGCATAATGCATAAATTTTCTTTGCATGAAGTGAAAGTTGGTAATCATTTTCAATTTTGATCCATTTGGGGACATTTTCCGGACACCAGAACAGATGAATGCAGCCTATAAATTTAATTTAGGGTTCCGTGTTGACGTAGCGTTGAAGAGACTCAGTTCTTTAAAAGAATTTGTTAAACAGATCCACCTATTTAATACTTGTAATGATTATATTAAAGTTCATTTTAAACTTCTAGGACATGTTTCAGCCCCCCCCCCCCATTTTTTTTCTTGACCATGTTCACCAAAATCAATATTGATTGCTCACTTATGAAAGTGTTACGTTACGTACAAATCAGAACATCATCAAGCCAAATAAATATCAAGCACTTCATTTCAAGAGGAGCCGCGCTGCCTGTCCTAGTCATCTTGTTTTGGCTGCTCTTTTCAATGGTTTTATGAAAATGAAATGAAATGGCGTATGGCCTTTAGTGCCGGGAGTGTCTGAGAACAAGTTCGGCTCGCCAGGTGCAGGTCTTTTGATAGGCGACCTGCGCGTCGGAACATTTAATAAGAACCGCGTTATGGTATTCCGCAGTTCGTAGTCAGAATTCATCCATTCTGACGTCATCATACTGTCTGTTTGATAAAAATCTATCTATATATTCGCTTTTTTATCCGGCAATAAAGCTTGGTGTTGTGTCGTGGAAGGCAACAGCATTCTTAATCGCAGTTCTATATACAATGGTTGTGTTGTGAGCTTATCGGTTCGTCTCGAAGGAGCGCTTTTTGCCAGGCAGAGATACATAGCCTTCACTCTTCCTAGTGTAGCTAGGTTATCTTTCGATAGGCACTCCCAGATAATGTCAAAGGCGAGCGTCATGATGAAGTCTGTTTGTACGTAGACTTTTTCCCTTAGTGGTTATTAGGAACGCTCTGCCATCTGTTGAATATATTTGGAAGCTGGGAAAGGTTAGAGAATCAAGGAGTATCTAGCAGAGGAAGTGTATACTGTACTCTCTGGCTTGACAGGTAGTAATCAAACATGGCTGCATGCAATGATATTACTAAGGCTGAAAATCATATATCAGAATATTAAAGAAAGTGTTAGTCACTTAGCAACCTGCTAGTACAGAATGTATTGCGGGTTAGGGTAAGCCTTCGCCTTCAATTACTGGGGTGATCATTCGGTGATTTGATTTTATGATTACTCAAAGTTGGCTGAACTTAGAGACCTATCAATGTCTCGTGATTCACGGCAGATAGTTCTGGAGAGAATAAAACAAAGTTGAAGCAAATATGTCCAGTAGAACGGACAGACGGATTTGCCAAAGTTGTTTTTAGTAAACTCTTTTAATACATAGACTATATGTGTGTGTGTGTGTGTTCTTAATGCGCATGTTTTAATGTGTATCTTTGTGAATAATGTTTCACTTTTACAAATGACCAATTAATTTTGATTTTAGCTGAAGATGGCCAAAAGGAGGGCTGAAACATGTCGTAGAAGTTTGAAATGAACTTTTTACATAATCATTACGACAAGCATTGAATAGTAGATCACTTTAATAAATGATTTTAAAGAATGGAGTCTCAGGAACAGATGAATGTAATGAGAATCCGCTCAGTTAATGAGGTCCCGTGGTACCTATACTGGTGCTTCTCCACAGTGAGTAAACCTATTTATTTTGTATAAGCTAACGAGAACAACAGTCCAGTGGGCGGAGCGTGAGAACCAGTTCAATGACTGAGAAAGGTGGTCCAGTTGTTGTTTTCAGAGACAAAACAACGCCGTTGTCACATTCTTCACTATGCCTGAAACAGAGGAGGAATTTTCGACCGACTTTAACCTCCTTGGTCATCGCATACCGTATAACAACCCTAATAATATTGACCCTTGACAGTGAAATAATTTTGATTAGTTACATAACTTTACTGAAGCCTCCGTGGCTCAGGCAGTAGCGCACCTGCCTATCACCGCTGGATACCGTGGTTCAAATCCCGGTCACTCCATGTAAGATTTGTGCTGGAGAAAGCGGGGGTGGGACAGGTTTTTCGCCGGGTACTCCGGTTTTCCCTGTCATCGTTCACTCCAGCAACACTCTCCAATATCATTTCATTTCATCTGTGAGTCATTAATCATTGCCCCAGAGGAGTGCGACAGGCTTCGGAAGCCGGCACAGTTCCTATCCTCGCCGTAAGTTGGGGGCTTCATTCATGCTATCCACGACCCGGTCATTGACTGGAAAACAGGTTGTAGGTTTTCATTTTCACATAATTTTACTCACATTTATGTTTATGGAAATCTAGCTGTTACCCGCGGCTTCGCCCGCGTGAATTTCCTAATTTGATTAATCGTTCCTCGGTATTGCACTAAAACATTATCTGAAAATCCCTAAAGGGTAAAAACTCACCGAAAAATTTAGTTTAATTTACGGCAGAACCCCTTTGTAAACCACGTTTGCGGTATTGCCTTTCGGGGTTGAGATGACCAAGCTACTGGGAGAGCTACATGCGACACAGAACTGTACAAGTGAGAAACAGTCCCCTTTCAATTAAAAAAAAGTGTTTATTTATTGTTAACGGACATTCCAAATACCTATTTCCACGCCTTCAGTTTTGACATAAACTTTAAGTATCCTCATAAAAAGAATTAAAACTCCTTCTACACTTCTCTTCAACACCCCTCTCCCTTAAGTGAATTTTCCGAAAACAGAAATATGTTTTTCTTTATTTTTAAAGGAGATTCCATATATCAATGTTCAGGTCTGCAAAATCTTCAGTTTTTGAGATATAAGTATCCTCATAAAAAGAACACAAAGCCCTTTTCACTTACTTCCCCCCACTCCTTGATTGGATTTTCCGAAAACAAAAACAAAAATGCGTATTCCTTTATTTGTAAAGGAGATTCTAAATACCAATTTTCACATATTTAAACTGTTACGTTTTTGAGATATCCTCATTTTCAAAATTCAGCCCATTAGTAAGCACCTACACTGTAGTATACAGTAGTCTTGGCTCGGCGATGTCTGTCAGGACATGTTATTTTATAAATAGATTATAGTTCTCTTGTTATCTATTCTTCAAGCTAACATACCTTACATTCGTACAATTTCTCCCCTTCACGGGAACGCTGCTATGCTGACCATTCACCGGAGAAGGCGCACATCTGTTGTAAGTCCACTGAACGAGAATTAAGTGTCCTTTATGCTTTGCCTAATATTAACGATTTTCTTGAACACAGTGAGTAAAATTCAGGTAGGAAAAAAATGTTGATACGGTTTTGATCAGCTGTTTGGAACTGTGTCGGCCTTATGGTGCACTGCAGCCATTAGTACGTCACCTTATTTCAAATCGTGCAGAACTCACGAGTAATTAGAGCAACAGACCAGAGCAGCGCAGTCCCTCCCCGCCTGTAATTGGGTAATGATTGCAGAGCCCGCTGGCAGCAGCCTTGCATGTTTACCATCAGTGTGTGTTGTCCTTCCTCTTCGTTACAAATATTGCTTTCTTTTCTATGAGGATTGGTCATCATCGTTAATACGTCAAGTCCTTACGGTGTGACTCCATGATTAGCTACTTGTAGTCCAAAACCAAACCCTATGTCTTAATAGACCAGAACGACCAAGCGACCACCCGACCTGCAGATTACGAGGTGTGTGCTCGGCACTAGCCCGGGCCCGCTATCTCACCATCAGATGGCTCTCAAGGTGGATTGAGTGAACGTCAAACCAGCCTCATATCCAGGAATCGAAATCGGGCCTGCGGGTAAGAGGCAGGCACGCTAACCGTACAACGCGAGGCCGGCTGGTTCGAGTCCTGTTCAATCAGAATGTTGGTCGGCAGGGAAGGAGAGGTGGTGGTATAGAATTTCTAATCAGTAGATCGTGTCTCAGAAACCTGGATTCAATTACTAACTTCTCGGCAGAGTTTATAGGGAGTGAGGGATATGACGCTGTTGATGGTGATTCGTCTGTCCGATGGAGACGTTAATCTTCGTGCTATTCGACAGCAGTAGGCTATGTGCTGACACCGGGTTTCACCTTCTCCCTACCTAATTATTATTGTCATCACTCACTCACATACGCAGACGCAGACGTCGCCCAAGGGCGTCAACTAGAAAGAGCTGCACCAAACCTCTCTAGAGGCCACACAGCATCTAGTATGGTTTTGGGAGGCCATAGCTTTAGATCTGTAGAACTCTTCAAATTACGATTTGCTTTACGTCGCACCGACACAGGCAGGTCTTATGGTGGCGATGGGATAGGAAAGGACAAGGAGTGCGAAGAAAGCGGCCGTGGCCTTAATTAAGGTACAGCCCCAGCATTTCCCTGGTGTGAAAATGGGAAACCATCTTTAGGACTGTCGACAGTGGCGTTCGAACCCACTATCTGCTCAATGCGCGACCGTAACCGCTGGGTGTCAGATGTGAATGTGACCAAAAATGGAACAGATAAATTGGACCGACACAGTAAAAAGAAAGATGCGTGCTCCGGATCGTGAACAATAGAAAAGTGAACTGGATTGGCCACAGTTTAAGAAGGGGATGCTTGATACTGGAAGTACTCGAAGGAGGGATGGAGGGGAAAGTGAGTCAGAAGAAGAAGAAGATAGCACAAGGAGGTAGGAAAGAAGGGGGAAGATAAAGAAGAAGGGTGGGCGATGAAGTGGAAACTGTGTAACTCACTGAGGTGGATCACTACCACGGGGAATTCCAGAGTTACAGCGCGACACTGAGATTTTAGTACCTCAAGATGAAATGAAATGGTGTTTGGCTTTTAGGACTTCAGCTCGCCAGGTGCAGGTCTTTTGATTTGACGCCCGTAGGACCTCAAGATGACAACACTATTGCATTAGCCGATGACGTCATACATTCATCCTTCTTCTTTAAAATGTGATGCTGAAAACTCCCGTGGCCCATTCCGGTCACTGTTCTCAAACTACAGACGTGTTGTACGTCAAACGTTCAAGGACAAATGCATATAGATCAATCAATTCATTCATTCATTAATTAATCATTCACCACTGATGTGCACTTATGACTGTCGCCCGGGAGGCAGATTCACTGTAGACCGTATTACGTCATAATAATAAACGGGTGAACCAAGACCATAGTGGTTTTATTTTACATCCACACCTAGTGAGCCTCAGGGACATGTGCACCTCGGGCAATAGGGGAGTCGAACCCATGGCCTCCGCTAGGCAGCTCCTCTCCCCTCACAAGCATTTGAACCTCCTTCACTGTGACAATGAGTTACAAGGAATAATCAAATATGCAGGTGTTTTGATGTAAATAACATTCTTGTACTTAAGTTTTGCGCCTTAAACTAGTGCTTTGAATGAAATTCAGCATTAAGCCGAAGCTACCAGCTCGATGTTTCAAAGCAGAACGCAATACTCAGGGAGGCTTATCTCACCTCGTGGATTCGTCTTGGCCCGCGGTACACACCGCAATCTCCCGTCACGAGTCGCGTTATATACAGTACTATTATTTCCAGTGTTTTATAGTTTTTAAGAATCGTCGAATGCGAGGTGCGTAACCGTATCGCAAAGTTACAATTACAAGAGTAAATACCAGGTGCGAAGCATCGGTGTCGAGCGTCAGGATGGACGAGAAACTGATTCAAGAAGTCCCCATTCACCCGGTAAGATGGTTATTCTACATCAGATACTCGGGCCCTTGCTTGTATCTCCTATAATGACATGTAGAATCCTGTGAAAAGGGTCCTTTCAGACTCGAAAGTGACTTCTGAATTTAGTTTCACTGTCACTTAGTAACGCCTTTAAGTTCTCAAACTTAACAGAAAGAAAGGAAAATTTTCTGAAGAAGACCCCGGTTCGATTCCCGGCTCTGCCACGAAATTTGAAAAGTGGTACGAGGGCTGCAACGGGGTCCATTCAACCTCGGGAGGTCAACTGAGTAGAGGTGGATTCGATTCTCACCTCAGCCATCCTCGAAGTGGTTTTCCGTGGTTTACCACTTCTCCTCCAGGCAAATGCCGGGATGGTACCTAACTTAAGACCACTGCCTCTTCCTTCCCTCTTCCTTGTCTATCGCTTCCAATCTTCCCATCCCCCCACAAGGCCCCTGTTCAGGATAGCAGGTGAGGCTGCCTGGGCGAGACACTGGTCCTCCTCCCCAGTTTCATCCCCGACCCGATATCTGACGCTCCAGGACACTGCCCTTGAGGTGGAAGAGGTGGGATCCCTCGCTGGGTCCGAGTGGAAAACCAGCCCTGGAGGGTAAACAGATTAAGAAAGAAGGAAAGAAAGAAAATGTCATTGTGCTTAAAAGTTAATTGTGATGGTGATCCCCATATGAAGTAGAACATGAGGTTCATTCCACAGTGTTTCCTGAAATATTCAGGCCGACTATATCGACAACTAATGCTCCGATAGAAAATTATTTCTTTTGCTTGAGAAAAATAAAAGATTATCTTCACAGTGTCCAGCATGAAGAAGACTGGCAGTATTTTCTCTGATAAGATGAAGACTAACTTCTGAGAAATCTAGGCTGTAGTTCTTTATTTGAATGCGATTCCTTTAAAACTTGTTTTACGTCGCATTGACACAGATAAATCTTATGCCGACGATGGTATAGGAAAGGGCTAGGAGCGGGAAGGAAGCGGCCGTAGCCTTAAGGTACAGCCCAAGCGTTAGCCTGGTGTGAAAATGGCAAACCACGGCAAACCACCTTCAGGGCTGCCGATAGTGGGGTTCGAACCCACTATCTTCCGCATGCAAGCTCACAGCTGCGTGGTCCTAACCGCACGGCCAACTCGCTTGTTCATTTGAAGACGATGTGATTGATGACTTTGCACAAATCGGAGAATCCAGCCAATTTACTAGGAGCAGGCTAAGTGTGAGTTGATTAATGTAATTTATACTGTCTGCGTGATCTTCAACGTACTAAACTACTGGCCTGCGTGCTTATCATTTTTGTTTGTTTAGCAATACACACCGTAACGTCACGGACTGCTCAAGGGTTGCAACAAACGGCATTTACTCAGGCCAAAAGCTGCCAACAACTACTGCAGAACAATCACTTGAGTACGACTTTCTCGAGCAGTGACGAACATACGTTAAAACAATAGTTAATTATAGTAAATATAGTACCGAGGTCGATAGCTGCAGTCGCTTAAGTGCGGCCAGTATCCAGTATTCGGGAGATAGTAGCTTCGAACCCCACTGTCGGCAGCCCTGAAAATGGTTTTCCGTGGTTTCCCATTTTCACACCAGGCAAATGCTGGGGCTGTACCTTAATTAAGGCCACGGCGGCTTCCTTCCCACTCCTAGCCCTTTCCTGTCCCATCGTCGTCGTAAGACTTATCTGTGTCGGTGCGACGTAAAGCAACTAGCAAGGAAAAAGTAAATATAGTAACACTATTGCGCATGATCCAGAAACAGAACCTCATGTTCTTTTTCTCTGCTCCAAATAGATGACAACATGTATCGCCAAATTTCTTAGAACGCAGTGTAGATGCTTCTAGTATCTCAGCTGCTGGAGGTTGAAAGTTAATTATGCCTGGTGTTTTATTCAAAATCCCGATCAGGAATACCACATTTTCAGTGAACTTCCTCTCTCTGCTGTACGGCTTATCTCGCAACACCTCTCAACCTTCGTGACAATATCCCTTTTCCTGCACGAAGGAGAGACTGATCTATGTTCCAACCGAATGTTTCCGCAACGTGTAGTGCGCGATGGAGCATGCGCACAGCCCCACGTGTCAAGTTGTGTGGCGCGAGCTGTAGCTCTAGAAACTCGATAAGGTCGAGCAATTAATTCAAAATGCATTATTTCAATGTTCGTTCTGCATAGTACGGCACATATGTTTTATAGAGAAGTTAGTGATGTCATTTTATGTTTAGGTAACATTCCCGAGATTTTTACAATAATAGCTAGATTACATAGCTCAGTCTAGAAAGCAGGTTGTATTTCTAGAGTAGGCTACTTTCCTGCAGATATCCTGTAGCCGGTGAGCTACGTATTGGAGATAGACATACGCTGCTGATTACTTTTTGTAGATCTAGTTAAAATCTAAAAATAATGTCCTTGCCGCTTTTGCTGTTTCCCAGACTTTTTTGTGCGCGAGGCGCCCTCTGCATATCGCAGACATGTCCAAGGACGCCGTAGCCACATAAAATAATACTGTATTCAGTAAGCAAAAAGCAGATTTTTGTAATGTTCGATTGTATTCGTATAATTTAGGACTAATATGTACTTTCCTTTAAACTTGCCGGCCCCGTGGTGGAGGGGGTCCCGGGTTCGATTCCCGGCCAGGACAGGGATTTTTACCTGGACCTGAGGGCTGGTTCGAGGTCCACTCAGCCTACGTGATTAGAGATGAGGAGCTATCTGACGGTGAGATGGCGGCCCCGGTCTAGAAAGCCAAGAATAACGGCTGAGAGGATTCGTCGTGCTGACCACACGACTCCTCGTAATCTGCAGGCCTTCAGGCTGAGCAGCGGTCGCTTCGTAGGCCAAGGCCCTTCAAGGGCTGTAGTGCCATGGGGTTTGGTTTGGTTTGGTTTGGTTTGGTTTGGTTTGGTTTGGTCCTTTAAACTTCATTTACATAAAGATACTTTATATATGCATAGAAATTATAAAACAATGTAACACTTCGGTAATAACTACAACAGTCTGGATCTGAAAACTTTCTTGAGAAAGTGATCATAGTACAGTTGTTGGATCAATGGTGCCCCTCCCCCCTCCCCCCCCCCCCCAGGGATCCGCGGACTGCAGTTTGGGAATGACTGTTGTCTCTTTTACTGCATGAGCCTCCTTTGAGGGTACACTTAAGGACGTACCTCCTGAAACTTTCTTAGTCAAATATTGCGAAGACATTCTCTTTCCTTCTTCTGAACCGTGGAGTGATCTGCCCTCGAGGATCAAGTACTGTGAGATATTGTCTGGCATCAGATGGCTCTTCACTCCAGTGTTACATTTTCATTACCATTTGGAGTCAGAACTCGCTCAGATATTCCAGCCGGCCCCGCGGTGCCTGCATCTGATCTGGTCCCCTCGGTTCGATTCTAGACCAGGTCAAGGATTTTTTGTACCTGGATCTGAGGTCCGGTTCGAGGTCCACTCAGCTTACGTGATTACAATTGAGGAGCTATCTGACGGTCAGATAGCGGTTCCGGTCTTGAGGATTCGTCAATCTGCAGGCCTTCGCGCTGAGCAGCCGTTGCCCTTTGACGCTGTTGCGCCATGGTTTATTTAAAATCTAGATTTTTGGATGACTTGAACAGAACTATAGAGATTGAACGTGGAGAATCTTAGTCGTTCATGGATGTATTAGTTCCTAGGAAATCTGATGGATGCCTAGGTCATTCCGTTTACCGTTAACCCTCCTATAACAATACATGCCTTCAGGAATCCTGTCACCACCATCCTTGCCAACTGCGTGCTATACTGAATCCCCTTCTCAGTCGAGGATTAGAAGATGCGCTTCAGTTCCTAAGCAGAACATTCCGGAGCAATAGCTAATTAGTGAAACAGACTAATGAAGTTCTGCGTCCTGAGCTGAATGATAGATAGTCGTGAGATTCTCCTTCTGTGAGTTAGGCCTTCTTTTCATAGATACATTATAGTACATGCAGTAATTCTCAAACGACAATGTTTTAAAGCCTAATATCATCAAAGGTATTTGCTTGCGACTTGCTAATGATCCCCTAATGATCCCCTTGGTCTAAACTGTGCGGGAATATGTATAGTTCCTTGTTGCTGCGGATCTGCTTATGTTGGCCAAACAGGTAGGAAGGTAACAACAAGCGTTAAGGAACGTCCCAGACATTTACGTCTTTGCCAGCCAGAGAAGTCTTTTTTTTTTTTTTTTTTTTTTTTTTTTTGCTAGGGGCTTTACGTCGCACCGACACAGACAGGTCTTATGGCGACGATTAAGTCTTTTTTTTACCGAGCTCGATAGCTGCAGTCGCTTAAGTGCGGCCAGTATCCAGTATTCGGGAGATAGTGGGTTCGAATCCCACTGTCGAAAGCCCTGAAGATGGTTTTCTGTGATTTCCCATTTTCACAGCAGGCAAATGCTGGAGCTGTATCGTACTTAAGGCCACGGCCGCTTCCTTCCCACCCCTAGCCCTTTCCTGTCCCTTCGTCGCTGTAAGACCTATCTGTGTCGGTGCGACGTAAAGCAAATTCTAATTGTTGAAATCCTTTTTTATGAATAAACACTAATTTCGTTAGAGCGGAGTGTCATACGACCCGCTCTTCCATAATGTAATGAGAGTAACATACATTCTAGGCGTTTTGATAGGCCGTACCCCTAATATGCATGTAGATCTCATAGCATAAGTCCCCCTGTGGGTGGGGGCGGTAGAATAACACCCACGGTATCCTCTGCCTGTCGTAAGAGGCGACTAGAAGGGGCCCCAGGGGCTCTGAACTTTGGAACGTGGGTTGGTGACCACGGGGCCATTAGTTGAGTCCTGGCATTGCTTCCACTTACTTGTGCCAGGCTCCTCACTTTCATCTATCCTATCCGACCTCACTTGGTCAACTCTTGTTCTTTTCCGACCCCGACGCTATTAGGTTTGCGAGGGCTAGGGAGTCTTTCATTTTCACGCCCTTCGTGGCCCTTGTCTTCCTTTGGCCGATGCCTTCATTTTTCGAAGTGTCGGATCCCTTCCATTTTTCCCCTCTGATTAGTGTTATATAGAGGATGGTTGCCTAGTTGTACTTCCTCTTAAAACAATAATCACCACCACCACCACTCTCATAGCATAAGCGTTGTGAGGCTAGAGTATACTCGTCTACCCTAACAAAACTCTGGGCTCTATTGATGAAACATGTATAATGCTTCACACTCGAGTCATTCGTGAGGCGAGAGAAACTGGTAAACACCTGAAAAGGCGATGGCTAAATACAGATCAGACAATGAGTGTCGTTCATAGTTAGGAGTGCCAATAAATTTCCAGTGATCAGATTCATTGTTCTTGCTCAAAAGACTATCTTGGTTACAAGATCGAAACTTGTCAGCCTACACTACTTAAACAATTATGTCATTTAGTGGCTGTCAAAGTCTACGTTTTAAGATGAGCTTTCCACTCACTAGTGTCTGATCAGCCGAGTCCGTCAACATTATAATCACCACTACAAGCTTCAGCAGTGTAAGCAACTACAGCTGTACTAAGTCGGTGTAGAACATGGGCGGAGTTATTAGCGCAACGGGTTGTGTTGAACTTTTCAATTAAATTACATAGCGACCTTAATGAAATTTTATCAGATAAAAATCTCAGACAAACATCCTGAGGAAGTTTATAGTCTACTGGTGGTCGCTTCCTGTACACAATCACGATTCAGATACATTAAACTGCTCTGCAACCCACAGACATTCCGAAGTGAGGAACAGATTAACAATGAAATACATTGAATACCCTGTGGGTGGGGTTGGAAGAATACATCCACGGTAACCACTGCCTGTCGTAAGTGGCGACTAAAAGGGGAACCAGGGGCTCGTAAATTGGGAGCTTGGGTTGTCAACCACGAGTCCCCTAGTTGAGTCGCGCCATTGCTTCCACTTACTTGTTCCAGGCTCTGACTTTCATCATTCCCCCTGTGGGTGGGGGCGGTAGAATAACACCCACGGTATCCCCTGCCTGTCGTAAGAGGCGACTAAAAGGGGCCCCAGGGGCTCTGAACTTTGGAGCGTGGGTTGGCGACCACGGGGCCCTCAGCTGAGTCCTGCATTGCTTCCACTTACTTGTGCCAGGCTCCTCACTTTCATCTATATTGTCTGACCTCTCTTGGTCAACTCTTGTTCTTTTCCGACCCCGACGCTATTAGGTTTGCGAGGGCTAGGGAGTCTTTCATTTTCACGCCCTTCGTGGCCATTGTCTTTCTTTGACCGATAACTTGATTTTTCGAAGTGTCGGATCCCTTCCTTTTTTTCCCTCTAATTAGTGTTATACAGAGGATGGTAGCCTAGTTGTACTTCCTCTTAAAACATTAATCACCACCACCACCTGACTTTCATCAATGGTATCCGATCTCTCTTGGTGAACCCTTCTTCTTTTCCAAGCTCGATGGAGCCTGGGGTGTCTTTCATTTTCACGCCCTTCGCGGCCCTCGCCTTCCATATATCCCCTCTGATTAGTGTTAATAGAGGATGTACTTCCTCTTAAAACAACAAACACCACCACCACTAACAAACAGCCGTGCAATTTGATTAAATCTTATAAGGTGCAGATTACTGCATATAGAATTCCGAACACGTCAGCCAGTATGAAGATAAATTCGGAATTCAAGAGGATGAATAGGAGCAAATATTCGTTTATAGGGAGACGAATTAGGGATTGGGATGGTTTAAATCTGCAACTTCTTTGAAAATCATTTAAGATAAGAACAGGTAAACAACTGATAGGGAATCTACCACGGGTACGCACCAGTGACGGGTGAATTGAATAAAAAATGACAGTTCCCTATGAGAATGTGCAAAATGTCACGAAATTGTAACCTATCGTTTCAGATATGATGTAGTTCGGCCAGCAGACGTCATTTCCGGGCCTTCTCTCCTCTAAGTCCTGCAGCCAGAAAACAGCACTTGCACTTCTAACAGTCGAAGAGATACATTCAAATATAGGACTAAATCAGGAATGCAAACTATCACTTTTTTCTTCATGTCCAGCAATTGGCCGCGGGGTTTGAAACATGTACCTAGCAGCTTACATTCGGGAGAGAGTGGGTTCGAATCCCACCGTCGGGAGCCCTGAAGATGGTCTTCAGTGGTTTCCGATTTTCACACCAGGAAAATGCAGTGGTTGTACCTTAATTAAGACCACGGTCGCTTACTTCCTTCCCACTCCTAGTCCTTTCCTATCCCATCGCCGCAACCCCTCTGTGTCGATGTGACGTAAAGCAGATACATTTTACTAAGGATATTTTAGATAATGAAGGGAAGGAGAATGTGAAAAGTGCCGAGAGTTAACAATAAAGAAATTCCTGGCCTGGTTTTCGCAGACGACATCCTTCTGTACCGTGTAACACCAGTTGGTAAGGCAAAGCAGCATCACATAAACTGCTTAATGTTCCAGAAAATGGAATTTAAAAATTAACAATAAGAAAAGAAGCGTAATGGTATGGAAATAGGGAAATAACCTAAAGGAAGAATAACAAAGTTCCTCCGTAACACAAAGAAGCATGGATATGTTTATAGGTCTAATACGTTCAACATCAACATGTCTTTACGTCCACCAAAATGGCGTCGTTCTTCCATCCATATGATATGACCAACGACCTGTATTATACCTATACTGCATAGGCTGGCTGGAAGGGTTCGTACAGCGTTCCTAACTGACGAAAATTGCAACACGTGCGCCATGTTCCCTGGGGGCATTCTTCAGCTGTCAGTTGTCAACAATTATACGAATTATACATCCTTGCTGCCACCAGAGAACATGGCGGAGCAGCTTTCAACTTTCTTCAAAGATGGCAGGTCTTCCACCAGTCTATGTAGTATGAATGACGAACACTGGTTGCCTTGGTTACGGTGTCGCGCTAATTTCAGATAGATCCCAAGCCCGAAAGTCACATCCGTGTTAAAAGAAATGTGGCGGATAGAATTAGAAGTGCTCAAAACAATACAATATCTAGAAAGAACAAAAGACCAACACACATGAAAGGGCTTGGCGCTCCATCTAGTACGTGATATTTGGAGAAAGAGATGCTTAATACTGAATGTAACGTCTTGAACAATATTCTAAAGGTAGTAAAAAACGAGATGTAGGTAATACGTTCTGCAAAATAATAATGCGGTTATCGGAAAGTAGTGCCTTTGCTGGCGGGACCTAGTGTTTACAGTGCACTATGTCTTCTGGTATAGGCTAGAGCAATTTTGTTACTTTCATTGATCTGTCTCTGTCTTATCCTTGGCTTTGACAATATGAAAGTGACTGAGGTATGAGTGATGCTATTAATACCAATCCTTATGCAGCCAGTCCCTGTTATGAATGGTGTGAAACTATTGCTCATAGGGTCGGTTGGTTCATGCATGTCAGTCGGCTTGGCACACTGATATGTAATAGCAACTTCTGGCTCAGTGAGGAAAGCAACGGGAAACTACCTCACTCCTCATTTCCCTAGTACGCCTCTTCAGTGATGCCTAGGCCATCTATGACAGCTGATGGCGAAGCTGTTGAGGATCCAACCAGCCTTCGGGCTGATGATTAAACATACATACATACATACATACATACATACATACATACATACATACATACATACATACATACATACATACATACATACATATACATACATACATACATACATACATCGGAAAGTAAGCTAATAGTTCAGTTAAAATGTGTGAAGGTTTAAGTATACAAGCAGATATATATAGAAAGGTAACAACATATTATTGGAAACGAGAGGAAAATATTGAATTTATCTTACGAACATCAAATGAAACAATCTACCCGGTGATTACTGAGTTCAAGTTGAATAGCATAGGAAGGGACACTGATAGAATGAACAGATTCAGAACTAATAAAAGAAGCTGAGTAAGAAAAGTAACTATTGGAGTGAAATATATTGAGAAGCAGATGTCAGAATGTAGGACCAGAAGAAAATTACTGGAACTCTGCGAAATTATCCAAAAGTTTTCAATAATGAAAGCAAGACTAACGAATAGAGAAGTAAGAGGTATGGTACGATGGTTAATGGATAATAAGGGTCGAACAGAGACATATGAAGCGAAATGTTGTTTGTTATATGGAGAAATAACAGAAAGAGCACAACTATTGATAGTATATAAGAAGACAGGCTCACGTGGGTAGTGAATCCAAAGCAAAAACAGAAGGAGAGAAAACATTTCACACAGTTGTAAAGTTAAACAAAAAAGGGATCACATTTTTTGCATTAAAAAACGACGTGTCAAAGGAAAATAAGAAAAAATAAGTGCTAATTCAACTAATGAATATCTTAGAATATATAACACTGTTTGACATCCAGGAGCAAAAAGTGACGCGCATGAACATTTACTAGGTTTAATGTAGCAATGTATGTATCAGAAAATAGGAGTCTGAGGACTGCTTCTGAGTGCTAGAAATATTGTCGAATGGCGGCAATCGTACAGACTGAACAGACAAAACTGTTACCACGATTATAACATTTTCACTGGCAATAATGAGGAACCATTTGTATGGTTCATTTCATTTCCTCCTGATAGCATAAAAAAGGGTTCATATTCTTGAGTACATTAATATTTCTTTTACGAAACTTGTCAGCTATTCTGTGTACTTTGACAAACATATATTCGTGTCAAAATACTTGTCTCTGCTCAGTTTCAGGTGATCGGTAATTGGCTTGGTGTACCTTTCCTCTCGCAGCGTACTTGAGCTAGTAACGGAAAAGTAAGGATTTTCACCCCGCACCGCTCAAAGCGCAGTTTTGTTGTTAGAGTTACGCACATTTGTATAGGAAATGTAATTGAAAATCCTGTATGCATGCTGACAAGACCTACAGTTCACTGTTTATCGGTTAGACCACGAGCTGAAACACAGAAAACTGTTGGACTTGGGAAGAAAATGCAAATGAACATTTTTGTAGAAAACTGAATTCGAAGTTCAGACTTTTAAGAGTTCCAGTAGCCAATCAATCAATCAATCAATCAATCAATCAATCAATCAATCAATCAATCAATCAATCAATCAATCAATCAATCAATCAATCAATCAATCAATCAATCAATCACCATTAACCTGCAGTTAGACCTGTCGCCCGGATGACAGATTCCCTATCAGTTCTTTAGCTTAAATGATTCGAAAGGAGTTGGGAATTTATCGTAAATTATTCCAATTCCTGCCCTTCTTATAAACCAATATTTGTCGTCTTGAATTTCAACGTTGTCTTCATACTGTGATCTTTCCTACTTTTAAAAATACCACTCAAGCGTATTCGTCTACTACTATCCTTCCACGCCATCTCTGCACTGATGCCTCGTCTGCTTACTTCCATCCCCCCTATGGGTGGTAGAATAACACCCACGGTATCCCCTGCCTGTCGCAAGAGGCGACTAAAAGGGGCCTCACGGTCTCTGAACTTTGAAGCGTGGGCCCTTAGCTGAGTCCTGACATTGCTTCCACTTTCTTGTGCCAGGCTCCTCACTTTCATCTATCCTCTCCGACCTCCCTTGGTCAACTGTTGTTCTTTTCCGACCCCGATGGTATTACGTTTGCGAATCCTAGTGAATCGTTCATTTTCACACCCTTCGTGGCCCTTGTCTTTCTTTGGCCGATACCTTCATTTTTCGAAGTGTCGGATCCCTTCAACTTTTTTCTCTGATCAGTGTTATATAGAGGATGCTTGCCTGGTTGTACTTCCTCTTAAAACACCACCACCTCCTTACTTCCAGTTCTTTCCAGCCGAAAGTTTGTAACATTTTCGTAACTCTACTCTTTTGTCGGAAATCACCCAGAACAGATCGAGCTGCTTATGAAGCAGTCCTAGTGAGGGTCCCACTATAGACTAATTGAGGTCTAGCCAGTGACTTTTACGCCCTTACTACGTACGACCCCTAAATACCCTCATAACCGTATGAAGAGGTCGGTAACTTTTATTTACAGGCCCGTTATAATGACACCTAGGTACTTACGGTGATCCCCACCAGTTATTGTCAACCCATCAACAGAGCAATTCTACATTTAACAAAATGTTACTCCCCGAAAAGGAGTATAATATAGCCTGCAATAACGTGGGACAAATTTTAATTCTCCCGGCGAAAGAATTACTCAAATCCGTTGAGTGTTTCCTGTTATCAACTTCCGTATGCAAATCAACTTTCTCTCTTAATTATACGTTTATAATAATAAGATGAGTGTACCTGCGGTAGCCTCGCCGTCCATCCTGTCCTGTCCGCACAACACTGGTCCACTGGGAGGCTGTCGCTATCACGAGGAGGGGAGGGGAGGGGGCAATGTGTGGTGGCTGCCCTGCTAACTAAAACGTTCGTGTCCGACATTAGCATCTCTAATGTGACGTTCATCTCCTTGCACCTGTCACTCATCCAGTGTTGGTCACCTTTCTTATGTAACACGTCTCATTGCCCATACCTAAGTTCGTTACCCGAATCGCGTTTCATTTCCGAGTCTATTCATCTCAAGGACCTGAGCATCCTTACAGGTCAATTCGCTGCGATACAAGAATGTCCCTGTGCAAAAATCAAATTGTTAACGATTAATTTATTTGCATCTAACGAATCGGTTTAGAAAGACATCTGTCGGCATGTGAAGGATTCAGTGCCCCGAAACTGACTCGGGGTCTATGAAATTACCACAAATGTCATTCCACGCCGTCTCTCCGCTGACAGCTCGGAACATACCACTTAGTCGAGCAGCTCGTCTCCTTTCTCCCAAGTCTTCGCAGCCCAAACTTTGCAACTTTTTTGTAACGCTACTCTTCTTTCGGAAATCACCCAGAACAAATCGAGCTGCTTTTCTTTGATTTTTCCAGTTCTTGAATGAAGTAATCCTGGTGAGGGTCCCATACACTGGAACCCTACTCTAGTTGGGGTCTTACCAGAGACGTATATGCGCTCTCCTTTACATCCTTACTACAACTCCTAAATACCCTCATAACCATGTGCAGAGATCTGTACCCTTTATATACAATCATATTTATGTGATTACTCCAATGAAGATCTTTCCTTATATTAACACCTAGATACTTACAGTGATCCCCAAAAGGAACTTTTAACCCATCAACGCAGTAATTAAAACTGAGAGGACTTTTCCTATTTGTGAAACTCACAACCTGACTTTTAACCCCGTTTATCAACATACCATTGCCTACTGTCCATCTCACAACATTATCAAGGTTATTTTTCTTTACTCATATCATTTATATACAAGAAAATATAAAGGTTCAACAATACTGCATCGAGGATTTCCCCTCTTACAGGATTGGGATCGGATAAAGCTTCGCCTACTCTGAGCATATCTCATGCGTGTTCAAGGACCCCTTAGCCACTGCATTGAGTAAACAAAAAAACAGAGTTATTTGTAACGGGAGCGTGTTTGATTGTATTCCTATAATTTAGGACTAATATGTACTTTCTTTGAACGTTTAATTTAACTTCATTTACATAAAGATACATTATAAGTGCACAATGCGACACCTGGCTAATTATTACAACAGTGCGGATCTGGAAACTTACTTCACTTGCGACTGTTGGATGAATGGGACGGATGGTGACACCAAGTGGTTTACAAGCGTAGTCACTCTACATGAGCTCTGTTTCTGTACTTTGTGTTCATTTGTGTGAGAACATAAAATACACACTCACACAGGTATGTTGTGAAAGGCATTAAATACAGTATTTCCTTTCTAGACATTGTAGGGTATAGGGGATCTCACGGACCCAGAACTCGATCAGAGACGTGGAGTTGTGATACATTCATGGAACTTCCTCGAGCTAAACATGCCACTCCATTTGATTCTCCACCCACTTCAATTCTCCGCCTACTTCAATTTATTTTTCACATTCTCTCTGCCAAGATAGCAGTTGATGTTTCTCAAGGGAGGGCAGTTCATGTTCAGTTTCAGAGAAGGGATTTCTGATCCACGAGATTATGTCAATCATGTGGTCTGAGTGAGGATACTCGCATTTCCAAGTGTGTCACAATTATATCACTAACAGTGCCTTGTATTTTTTCTTTATTCGCTCCTGACTTGTACCTTCTATCGGCTAAGTTAAGAGTTACATAATTATACTGTATGTAAGTTATACAACAGTGAAGACATACTTCCTAAATTTAGTATAATGGTCTATGAATTGTGTGTGTACAATAAAATTTCACTCTTTAAATATATACTTTCAACTTGCATTATTATTGCAGACTCCTTGGATTATCGTCGCGGCCACCCACGGCTCCGCGGAATAGCTGCTCTAGAATATGATGAATAAAAGAGTCTTCTATATGTCTCTCAGTCATGGCCATCCAACAATACTTCACGGTTGCTAGGTAACAGGGCGCAAACCGATTTTGTATCGCTAATTCACACGAATAAGACATTGTTTGTCCAACCCTTGTCCCGTTTCTCTACGGCGTCGGGTATGAGGTGAGGTGAAATCTGTCGTGGCAGGTTTTTACGACCGGATGCCCTCAACAGAGGAGTTAATCAGATGAAATGAATGACTTGTATATAACAGTAGGAAGGGAGAAGGTGAAAACCGGTGCCGGCACATAGCCTACTCCTGTGGAATAGCACCAAGGGGGTCTGCTCTTAATGTCCCCACCCGACGGACGAATCCCCATGAACAGCGTCATAAGCCCTCACTCTATATGAGCACTGCGGAGAGGTTTGGAATTTATTCCAGACTTTTGGTACACAATCTAGTGATGAGAAATTGTACACCACCACCTCCCCTACCCTCCCCTGATGGTGAACATTTTTTGGATCAACGGGACTCGAACCGGCTAACCACGGTGTCAGATCATTTAGACTTGAACGCCTTAACGATTATGGCCACCAGGCATCAGACATATTTATGTCAAAAGAACTGTCCTGTAGGATTTCCGTGAGGTCGCGTGACGCGCTACATAGTAACATTAGGTCAGGAGTAAGACTCGCTATACAATGACACACATTTGGCGCATCGGAATTTAGAGTCAGAAGTCCATGTGAAGAAAATAAATTAAAAATCTCATATTTTCGACCCCACATAAGTTCGTCCCTAAATTTCGTAGGACAACTTGTAGGCACCATATGGACTTCAGAGTGAAGTTTCTGAAGATACCCCACACTCAAGACGGTCGAACTGTCCATTTTGTAAAAAAGGAACTTCGAATTTTGAGTGCTTCTTTGCCCTGATATTCTTTTTCTCTTGCGTCATACAGGGCTTATCGTGACGTTGGGTTAGGACAAGGCTAGGAATTAAGGCACAGACCCGGGGTTTGCCTGGTATGAAAACGGGAAATATTCTTCAGGACTGCCTGCAGTGGGGTTCGAACCCACTATCTCTCGAATGGTAGCTCACAGCTACGATTCTTTTGCGATTGAGACTGTCCTGTCATGGGGATGTAAGTCGTGTTAAATGTTCAAACTTTTGATATCGGTACGGCTGTTGGTTTTGGAGTTATTTCACGCAAATCGAATCACATACCTCAGAATTGGAATATTTTTAATAATCCCTGGCCCAGCTGGGAATGGAACCCGAGGATCTCTGAACCGCAGGGGATTATGCACCAAGAAGCTGGACTCCGCACATCATCAAAGAGAGACCCGTTGGTCTGCCATCTGGTGGAGTAGAACAGAACTTCGACACTGATATGCATGCAGCGTAAGTGACGTAAATAAAACTGTCTGCAGTTCGGCAGCTGACGCTGTACGATTATTGTTCTTAATGCGTCTGTCTCCTTGGTTGAAGGTTCCCGGTCGGACCAGGGATTTTTAACTGCATATGCTTAATTCTTCTAGCTCGGGGACTGGGCGTTGTTCGTCTTAATACACAACTCTTAAAACAACACAGAACACTCCACACTACCAACCACCAGGGAAACATGGAATACTGAATACATCCATCCACATAGGACATTAAGTACGGCAGGCACACGTTAAGTGCTACCCCACTTATAACCACATCACCCAGGTAATGACGTGAGGTGCTATGTGTCAATCAATCAATCAATCAATCAATCAATCAATCAATCAATCAATCAATCAATCAATCAATCAATCAATCAATCAGTCAATCAATCAATCAATCAATCAATCATATGCATTTAAGGCTCTACGTTGGGATAATAAAATTCATCGACAGAATCCCCTGCCTGTTATAAGAAGTGACTAAGTTTGGTGACCACGGGGCCCAAAGCTAAGTTCTGGGAGCTTCCACTTACTTGTGCCAGGCTCCTCATTTCCATGCCTCCTATCGGACGTGTTTTCTGATCCTGATGTATTAGAACACTCGAGGCCTAGGGAATCTTTCATTTTCACGCCCATCGTGGCCATTGTCTTTCTTTGTTTCGAAGTGCCTGACCCCTTCCATTTTCTCTTTCTGATTAGTGTTAATGGAATAATAATGTTATTTGCTTTACATCCCACTAACTACTTTTACAGATTTTGGAGACGCCGATTTGCCCGAATTTAGTACCGCAGGAGTTATTTTACCAACGCGAGGCTGATATTTGAGCACGTTCAATTACCACCGGACTGAGCCAGTGTTGATAGAGGATGGTTGCCCACTTGTACTTCCTCTTAAAACACCATGTGACAGATTCCCTATCAGTATTTTCTGAAATAATTTCAAAGAAATTGGAAGTCGAACATGTCCCCTGGTAAATTATTCCAATCCCTACTTGCTCTTCCTCGTATGTGTCGTCTTGAATTCCAACTTTATCTTCATGTTGTGATCTTTCCTGCTGAACCTTATGCGCCTACAACTGGTGCTATTTCAGTTAGTCTAACAGACAATGAGGCACTTCCAGCCGCTCTAGACAACCTGGTACCACAAGATCCCTAGAAAAATTATACATCCTCAAATTTCCACGAGGAGGCCAAGCTAAAGGGGAAGGGGCGAATCCAAATCGGTGGCTCAGGAGAAAAAGAGCTTAAGTAGACCTATGCAAGCGCGTGCTTGTTTCGTGGAGTGAAAAACTCGTTTTTCCAAAGGCATAGGGCACATGCAGCTTGCTAGGTGTATATTTGTGGCGCAGTTAGGGCTCACAGCCCTTTCCTACACTTACTGACTTCGATTAGAAAGTACAGCACTACATTTATAAAATATAATAATACAAAGTCGCTTCAAAAAGTACAATGGAACGTTTCCCTTCGCGAAAAGCTAATGATGATGAATATATCTTACAATAAATGAACCTCAATGTTATATCAAGGAGAACTGCAACTCTACGTGTAAGGAACTTAACTTGCAGTCGCAGCATCTTTGGCCACCAAGGCCTACGATAATGTTAATTCCGTCACACATTTTGTCGCTTTACGCCACACAAATTTTCGGATGACCCCCAACCATGAGACATATTCCTGTCTAAGTAAGGTAACAAGAGTTGTCGCACGCAGAAACTTTATTTCACACGCACTCAAGTTATGAGAATGCACATTACGAGAGCACTGATACCACTCTTGCCCATATTCTTGTTCCAACGGTACTCCAAGGCACGGAAGAAATCTGCATCCAGTCGCTGGTGCCACGTCATGACGGCATGAGAAACGACAATATTGTCGTTGAATTGCTTAGGAGCCAGGTGTTTCTCGACTGTCCGAAGGGTTGGAAATCACCGGGTGCGAGATCAGGGCTTGCGGAGGATGGTGCAGATGTTTGAGTTCCTCACCAGCCAAGCGGCAATCAATGTTGTCAGTTACTGTGACACACTGTGTGTGTAGCAGTTCGCAGTAAACGACCTACACTTCTCTCAATAGGCCTCGTGTTCCTGCACGACAACGCTAGGCCACTCACAGCTAATAGCACGTGTAAATTGTTACCGCGGTTTCACATTTTCACTCCAGTAAAGTGTTGGGGCTGAACCTTAATTAAGGCCACGACTTCGCCAGAAGAGTTCTCTGTATCGGCGCGACGTAAATCAAATGTAATCAAACAAGCTTCCTGTGGGAGGTACTTTAACACTATTGTTGATTTGGTTGAGGTTTCTTGACAAAATATGGATTGCATCGTTATCACCACATCTGAAGTGTTGCCAGACTTCCCACAGCACCCAAATCACACATCTCTAGAAATATAATCACTTTGTCGTCCCTTACCGTTGTCTGTGTTATTCTGAACCACCCTGTATGGGCTTACGGACCTATATCGTTTTCATTTGATAATATATACTCTGTAAACCATTGAGATCAGTACAGCATATATTGTTAATAAGAACTTTGCCCTAAATAGTGGGGGGAAAAATATTTCCAAATCATTTGATTTTACCTGGATTTTGAAAATTGGCCGGAAGTACCGCACAGACAGTAAATTGTTCTGTGAAATGTTCATCCGGGGAATTCTTTTTTCTTAACTGTAGTCAGACTTGGGGAAGTATTAACAGGGTCTTAAAACGAAGTAATCTCTAGTTTCCAGCTGTAAGCGTGCTTGAAAAGTCTCTCCATACAATATGCAGTTGTTTGACTTGTACTTGCCTCTCTCGCAACACGCTCCGCACAAAATACCTGCTCCAAATTATTGAAAAATAATTACAGCAATGACAGTTGTTACCAAAATACCGTATTTTATGGTTGGGCCCACGAGAGATGGAGTCTGGCGTTTAGCGCAAGACCGATTCCAATCCTCAGACCGTAATATTTAAAAAAACATGGCGGCCGAAGTAGCCGGATTGCTGGTATTGGCTAACACGAAAATATCACGTGCATATTATATAAACGGCGGTAATTTATCATGATAAATGTAACATGATAGGGGAAATCACTTTTACACGTATGAAAACGCTTCGCCAACAAGAATAACATATATTCTACTAGAAAAGAAACCAACAAGCTGATTATATAGAAATGTTAATTCGACAAATAACGCTTTTTCTTACATTTTACTTCGCCGGATAGAGGAAAATACATGATAAAACTGTTAAAATTATATTTCTAACATCATTTTGATGTTTCAAAATAAATTAAGGTACGAAATTCCTCGATTTATTCGCTCTCATGAGAATTGTGAAACACAATTTGTTGCCGTAGTTTTGAAGTGGTGGACGATTTCTTAAATTCAGCACCCAAAGAACAGGAAGTACACCCGAAATAATGCTGTTATTGGCTTTACGTCCCACTAGCTACATTTGTTACGCTTTTCGGAGATGTCGAAGTGCCGAAACTTAGTCCTGCAGTAGTTCTTTTACATGCCAGTAAATCTACAGACACGAGGATGACGTATTTGAGCACCTTCAAATACCACCGGACTGAGCCAGGATCGAATTTGCCAACTTGGGGTCAGAAGGCCAGCACCTTAACCGTCTGAGTCACTCAGCCCAAGTACACCCGAAATGATTATGTTAACCCAATGAACGGCCCTGGTAATGTTAACGTAATGTTGACGTATGGCATAACAGCACTTCACACAATGATAGTAACCTTAGTAATGAAACGTTCAGACACTAAAGATATAATAGCTTTTTACCCATTAAAGAACATGAGTGCAAAAACTCTATTGACTAAACATTGATATTTAACCACATGGACGAGCTTCAGTTCGGCGCAGTCTGCTTGATAACAGATAACCACAGCATGAATTGGAAGGTGTTAGTAGTGTAAAACCCTACGTTACAAACCCAGCTAATCCCTCTAGGTCACTATTTCCTCTGTGTAACAGTATACAGATTGCCCCAACTCTTACACTTATAAGTTTTGTTATACTCCAAGATCCAGCCAAACATTTCCGCAGGCAAAGCACAGATTATTGTAAAATAAACTTGCATCTAAATCACTCGACACTTTGAAGCACATAGACACTGACGGAATAATAGAGTATCAATTATTTTCTATCTAAATTAATATTTTTCGAGGAACACAAATAGTTTGGAAGTAGAGAAATGGCTTCCCTAACCTCAGACTTATTCTCAAAATGATGCATTCACGCTACAGTTTTGTCATGGACTTCAAAATAATCACGATGTATATTCCTAATCTATTTCTATCTTAATGTTCTATTCCGTAGGGAAACTTAAGAATAGTAGTATGACAGGCATTGCCATAGTTATAAAACCTGGTCCACCTAGTGCACTCATGTTCTTTAATGGGTAAAAACACGATCAAAACAAGCACATTCTCACATTACTGCGTATAATTACAGATCGTATGTGTCCACTGACACTCGCACACTTATATTCTACAAAGAAATTAACATTTATCGTCAACTTTCATCAAATTACACAGACTACATACGATAACAACAAAGCAAAACAAACCCAGATTTCCAACAATTCCGGCTACTCGATTCGCCGTCTTTGAACGATCGAGAGTAGCATTAAGGTCTGAGGATTGGAGTCGGTCTTGTTTAGCACCTCCGGCGAGAAAAACTTGACTAACGCTGCTCGAAAATGGTCTGTTGCTATGGCAACGATAACAGAGATGGAAGCTATCGCCACGTGCGATGACGTGCTCCGTCTTAAATGCTGGAATTATTAGCACGAGTCCGGCTCCATGGCTAAATGGTCCCGGGTTCGATTCCCGGCAGGGTCGGGAATTTTAACCATCGTTGGTTAATTTCCCTGACACGGGGGCTAGGTGTATGTGTTGTCTTCATCATCATTTCATCCTCATCACGACGCGCAGGTCGCCTACGGGATTCAAATAAAAACCTGCACCTGGCGAGCCGAACCCGTCCTGGGATCTCCCGGCACTAAAAGCACGCGCTTAGGAACGGGTCAAAGTTTATTGAATTGCATGAGACCCACATTCAGCCGGTATGAAAGGGTGAAATTCCGCAGAGGGAGGTAACTATGACAACGCAGTTACTGCTTTCGCCGCTCAAATGTCAGACTCCAAATCTCGTGGGCCCAACTATAGTTAGAAAATTATACTTTCTTGATATTTAGTGGACCTGAGATTTATTCGACAACAAAGTATAATGTAGTAGCATTCAACATTCAGCTCTCTGTGCGCGGATGTAATGATAGGTTATCAAATATGCTGTTCGATATTTTTCAAACTTTATTTGAACAGTTTTTTGTTTTACTGTTGTTTACTGTTTTATAATCGAATAAATTATACTAACTGAGACTTCGGTATCGAGTACAGAGTATAGTTCCGTACTTGCTGTAAAATGAAGTACGAACAGCTAAGTGGTGTATGGTTGAGCCAAAGAAAACCTATTAAACAGTATTTGTTAATAATCTTACAATACTGAATTATCCCTTTGTTTATATAATTTGAGAATATGTCACACATTACCTACATGCTTTTGAGGGGGCCCGATGGCAGTTGTTACGGCCTTGATGAACTCTTCTTTCCAGCTACTTTACAGCCCTATTTAATCTCTGTGGCAGATTCAGTACCTCAGCCAAACTTTAAAAATAAAAGTATTTTCTGGTTAGAGACACGAGCATGTGAGGCATCAGTTGCTCCTCATAAATAACAATAAATGTTTCTTAAATATTACTTGTTTGTAGAATTTGAATTTCTCCTCTATTTTTCATTTCTGAAAATATTTTCCTGGAAAGTACTATAAAGTAGGTCTCAAACGGGGAAAGTTTAAATACATGAACTAAGCTAAAAATTCTACTTGTTTCCCTGACACTATTCAGAGTTTGTTTCAGCCGTTCTTCTAACCAACACTCGTCTTTGTTTACGTTACACGTGAGTACGGCAGTGTCCGGTCATAGCGCCATTAACTTCGTGAAATTCTCTGAACCACCCACACATAATGCGTATCACATTCAGTGCAATAATCTTAGCTGAGGCAGGAGAAATACAATAAACTACTTAATACGTGGCGGTTTCAGATACAGGCACACAATTTGGAGGGGTGTCTCATTCGAACTCAGCGAGATGCTGTTGTGCCAATCATTCAGTACTGATCTGCATTTAGGGCAGTCGCCCAGGTGGCAGATTCCCTATCTGTTATTTTCCTAGCCTTTTCTTAAATGATTTCAAAGAAACTGGAAATGTATTCAACATCTCCCTTGGTAAGTTATTCCAATCCCTAACTCCCCTTCCTATAACTCCCCTTCCTATAAACGAATATTTGCCCCAATTTGTCCTCTCGAATTCCAACGTTATCTTCATATTGTGATCTTTTCTACTTTTAAAGACGCCACTCAAACTTATTCGTCTACTAATGCCATTCCGAGCAAGCGGCTGTGCAGTTAGGGATTCGAACCCCACTGTCAGCCGACCTGAAGATGTATTTCCGTGGTTTCTAATGTTCACACCAGGCAAATGTTGCGGCTATATCAACGTCACGGTCGCTTCCTTGCCACTCCTAGCCCTTTCCTATCCCATGGTCGCCATAAGACCTACTGTGTCGGTACGATGGATGCCACAGAAGAAACAAATGAAAACAGGAGGAGTTATTGCCAACTAGAATAAGCTCATAGAAACGGTAAATGAGGCTTGGAGAAGCCTAGGAATTGACTAGAAAATTCACTTCAAGTGATAGCAGATAAAGATGATTTCACAAAGAACTATAATAATAATAATAATAATAATAATAATAATAATAATAATAATAATAATAATAATAATAATAATAATAATAATAATAATAATAATAATAATAATGCTATTTATATCTCACACTTTTCGGAAAAGGCGATTGAAATTTTATGGCCACATTATCAGAATGAACAGTAACTAAAACCAAGAACAGCTGGCTTCGTGAAACTGAAACCGATCTTCAGGAAATCAACATCTCGGAAGATATTATACACAACAGATGCAAATTTGGAACCAAAATCGACAATCACCAGTTTGTTATTTTTTTTACTATTGGCTTTACGTAGCACCGACACAGATAGGTCTTATGGCGACGATGGGATAGGAAAGGGCTAGGACTGGGAAGGAAGCGGCCGTGGCCTTAATTAAGGTACAGCCCCAGCATTTGCCTGGTGTGAAAATGGGAAAGCACGGAAAACCATCTTCAGGGCTGCCGACAGTGGGGTTCGAACCCACTATCTCGCGAATACTACATACTAGCCGCAATTAAGCGACTGCAGCTATCGAGCTCGGTATCACCAGTTTGAAGAGAAACCCAGCACCAGAGCCGAGCCACTATTACTTGGACAGAAGAACGAAGGAAGAAGCTCAGCGAGAGGATGAAAAGATTTTCGGAGGAGAAGAAGGCCAACACATCAGCTAATCTGGTTCAATTGAGCTCCTAATTAGGGCACAACGATGTAAAATAAACGTATTTGCTTTACGTCCCATTAACTACTTTTACGGTTTTCAGAAACGCCGAGGTGCCGGGATATAGTCCCGCCAGTAAATCTACCGACAGATAGCCATCGAGCAGCATCTTCTTAACAAATTAATTCGTGGCCAAGATGCTGCAGGAGGTTGTTACAGATGATTTAATTAATATATTTGGGTATGAAAGAATAGTATCAACGAGACCAGGAGAGGTACAGCTCTCTCTATATAAAAGATACAATTGTCCATACAGATCCCGTATTTCTTCCTAGTTCCCGTGGTATAAGTTTCAACATAAAATTAATTTTAATTGTAAATATTTATGCACCTTGTGGTTCCCAGGCGAGAGCCGAACGAAATTATTTCTATACCAGTGATATCATACCTCTAATTAAAAATCATAGACATTGAATGGTTATTGGCGAGGATTTTAATGCAGTAATCAACGCCAGAGATCAGAACGGGAGTTTTCAGAACTACTGTATAGCGTTAGCAACCCTAGTGAAAGGGCTCAAACTGATAGACACCTGGGAATTACAAGCATCATTCGACCAGTCTGCAAGAGTATGTTGGGAATGCCGATGTGTGCCCTCATCGAATTTTCGGACCATGCAGCATAAATGCAGTGCGTAAAATAAAACAATCAGAGCTGGGAGTAGCTCGGGGAAGGAGTGTATGGAAACTCAATACGAATATTCTCAACAGTGAAGAACTTAAGGAACAGTTTTCTGTGCAGTGGCAACTATGGAGGAAACATACTTCACGTTATAAAACGAGACTTGAGTGGTGGTTATTGTATGGAAACGGTTTAGTGCTCAGTATACTCGACAAATAAATAAAAAATCCGAATTTCTTTACAAGTGCTTACGTCAGCTGTATAGAGAAGATCCTATGAACCCATCAACATATTTCCGGATCAAAGGAACAAGAGTACTTCTCCTCAGTTTATACAGAGAGATGAATAAAGGCCGTAAAATACGAGCAAGAGATCGTCGAAAGAAGACTGATGAAGTGTCATCTCATTCGCGAGAGTAAGCAAAACTGACATCGTCAAGTGGGGAGTCTTCTGATGATGTGAATATCATAAAGAACACAATTGAGCATTACTTTACACGATTGTACGAACAAACAGCAGCAGTGCCTTTTTTGATTCTATTAGAGGAAGATTGACACATGTGGAACAAGATTATCTTATCGAAGAACTGCAGAAGGAAGACATTTATGAAGCCATACAGCGATGTCTACCTAACAAATCCCCTGGAGTAGATGCCCCCTGGAAGAGAATCTTACCTGACTGACATTTTGGCCTTAAATCATGTGTTATATTTTCGACCAAATATAAGTCACCTAAAAGAGGGATTGATTGTACTGGTACCAAAAAAGCTTAATCCTAAATGTATGAAAGATTACAGACCAATTACTCTGCTGAACTTAGATTAGAAGTTACTCACCTTCCTTATGTCCGATGCTTTAGATGCACACCAATCGTAGTATGGAGTTCCCGTTAGAAGCATTATACACTCAGTATGTGCAATAAGAGTCATTATCAGTGATTGTAGGGTAAGAAGGCTGTGTAAACAACTAATATCTTTAGATTTAGATCACTCGTTTGACGGAGTTAATCATACCTATTTAATTGCTGTTCTACGTGCAATGGGACTAGACAACTGATTTATTAACATCCCACAACATGTTTTTCAGGGAGGATCTACGTAAGTCCAATTTAATGGTTTTTCCACTAAAGCAATTAGCATAAAAACAGGAGTAACAACAAGGATGTCCGCTATCTCTTGAACCACTATTGAGTAATATAGCATGTTTACGCGACAGAGATATGATGGAAATCCTTGCCTTTGCTGATGATGTCACCATCATTGTGGACCGCAGAACAAACACACAAGATCAAAACACTATCACTGACTATTGCAATATATCTGGTGCAAAGCTAAATATTATTAAATCGTGTTTCTTAAAATTAGGAGAAAGCCATCTACGTGATAAACATTTGTTAAAGTGGGCAACTGTGCAGAAAGAGATAAAAATCTTAGGACTTAGTTGTTTTAACAGTATTCATAAAATGGTCCAGCATAACTGGGGCAAAACAATGAATGTGATACACGGACTGTTACAGCGCGAAAACTACAGGAATCTATTATTAATGCAGAGAATTCAGTATACCAATACATACATAATCAATAAACTGGGATACATGGGGCAAATCCTACTTATGCCCCGGGAATCATTTATCAAGATAATCTCTGCTATATGATGATACATCTGGCAAGGTTTAATCCTAAGGGTGAATCGTGACATTTTAACTCTGTCAAGACCTACTGGTGGATTAGGACTCAAGA
Source organism: Anabrus simplex (assembly GCF_040414725.1). NCBI lineage: Eukaryota > Metazoa > Arthropoda > Insecta > Orthoptera > Tettigoniidae > Anabrus > Anabrus simplex. Next base: position 11,560,448 of record NC_090275.1, on the reverse strand, counting down.
ATATCAAGAATCATGTGACAGCCTTATTCCTCAATCGACACATAACATTCTTTATTGGTGAAGGTCATCCGCATTCTCAAAAGTTTCTCCAACAGTGGTGCAGGTTACGCCAGATGCCAAACCCTCCCCCTTTCTATGATGTGAATACATTCGCCCCTCATGTACGATATTTGAGATATGAAATGAACTATCTACCACAAACTTTTATGAACAATAACGTGACGTCGAAAGCAATCTATATGTTTCTGCAGCGTAGCTCCCAGGTTTCAGCAAGTGGAACCGCATCTGGAGGAATATTACACACAGGGTTCTTCGTCTTGAACTTCAAGCAAAGTGGTATATAGTTGTTCATGACACTGTGCCGACAAATTAGTAAACTCTATAATATTAGTATGGCAGAAAGTTCACTACGTACCGAGTGTCGCAGAGGGGAAGACACTCTTCTCCACCGGAATGGACAACTTTAGGTCATTTTACATCTATGCTAGTGTTAGTGATTGCAGTGTACGTGCATACAGTGTTAAAAACCCATGGAATTTGGAACTCTTGACACCATAGTTTGTATCCAGATATCCAAGATGTTTTATCGTCACCAGAAGCTAAATATGTTGAGGAATATAGTCCGTTATAGTACTCCATAATGGAAGACTTCTGTACTAAAATCAATATTAATAATTAAGAAAAACATTTGTTATTTAATCGGTCTTTTGTAATTCTCTGAAATTTATGCTAACGTAATGCCAAAAAGAGTGTTTTGCTATTTTTATATATTTTTATCATTTTCATCATAACTGTTATGTAGTAATGAATACTGTACTAACAAAAATCTCAAGAGTGCCAAGTTATAAGGAGGTAAAAAGAAAATTTATAATTTTTCAATTAGTATATTTTATCAAGACATTGTTTGCTAATTTTGTAATATCATCTATATTATTATTGGTGTATTCTATATGTATACCAACAGTGCCGAAGTATTAGGCAAAAAAACTGTTCATTGTTTCTATCCAAGAACAAGTCGTTACTGGTAATCAATTATTGTCATAGCAATGTAAGAATGTTCAAGAACCAACAAGATAGTGGGAGTAGAAAGGAATTATTATAGAAAAGGAGACATTTACTACGTAAAAATACCAAATGTAAAACTTGAAAAAATGTATTTTATAAATAAAAAGTTGTTAAAAAGTTCAGGATCGAACCTGCCAAGCTGCGGCCAGAAGGCCAGCGCCTCGAACTAATACTGTTCAGTGTGAAGAAAACTGGTGATTATTCAAATTGTTTTTGTCAAGAAAATGTATTGTAAACCCTATAAGTAATCATACAGTACAGGAAGTGTAATCTATACTAATATACCTAGTAAAGTTTGTGTGTAATGGCTAATCTCAGGAACTATTGGGCCGATTCTAAAAATTGTTTTACTAATGTAAATATTCATTATCCCTGATGGACAAGGGCTGTATTTTATTTTCAGAACAATTCGAGGGGGCACGGAGGGGAGATATGAAAATACTAGGCTAATATAGGCGAAATATCGAATTTGTCGTACAAGGACGAGACAAAGCTGAATTTAAGCCCCTTGACGCAAATAACACAACTCGATAAACCCTACGGGCCCGAAAACTGTTTTAAGGCCCTAAAACCAATCGTTATGGAGATATTGGCACCACACTACCCGTACTCTAGGAACCGGATAAAGAAATGAACTGCCGTAACCATGGCAACGCCAGCTCCAGTATTCTTACAGCAGTGAGATTGTCTACAATATATCACAAAAACCTAAAATGTTACAGGCATAAAAATTGGTATTTGGAATCTTCTTTAAAAATAAAAGAACACAAATTTTTGTTTTCAAAAAATCCGCTTAAGTAGTAACGGTGGGGGTTTGAAAAGAAGTGAGGAAGGATTTGAATTCTTTATATGAGGATACATATATCTCAGAAACTGAAGATATTACAGACGTTAAAACTGGTACTTGGGATCTCTTTTAAAAATAAATGAACACATTTTTTGGAAAACCCACTTAAGGGGGTGAAATAATAAAAATACCCGGTGAATTTTTAAAATGAGTATCTTCTTCTTCTACCGTTTTCCCCACACCTGTGGGGTCGTGGGTGCGAACTGTGTCGCAAATGTGGATATGGCCCTGTTTTACGGCTGGATGCCCTTCCTGATGCCAACCCCATGTGTAGGGATGTTATTACTATTGCATGTTCCTGCTGTGGTTGGTAATGTGGTGTGTTGAGTGAATATGAAGAGGAGAGTGTTGGGACAAGCGCAAACAACCTGTTCCCGAGTCAGAAGAATTAATCACACGCGATTAAAAAACCCGACCCAGCCCGGAATAGAACCCGGGACCCTGTGAACCGAAGGCCTCAATGCTGACCACTCAGCCAAGGAGTGGGGCAGTTTATAAAAAAATAGTATTTCTACAGTATATCTCATAAACTTAACATGTTCTTTCTTTCTTGATTCGAACCCCACTTTCGGCAGCCCTGAAGATGGTTTTCCGTGGTTTCCCATTTTCACACCAGGCAAATGCTGGGGCTGTACCTTAATTAAGGCCACGGCAGCTTCCTTCCCACTCCTAGCCCTTTCCTGTCCCATCGTCGCCATAAGACCTATCTGTGTCGGCGCGACGTAAAGCAAGTAGAAAAAAAAACCTTTCTTTCTTAATCTGTTTACCCTCCAGGGTTGGTTTTTCCCTCGGACTCAGCGAGGGATCCCACCTCTACCGCCTCAAGGGCAGTGTCCTGGAGCTTCAGACTCTGGGTCGGGGGATACAGCTGGGGAGGATGACCAGTACCTCGCCCAGGCGGCCTCACCTGCTATGCTGAACAGGATGGCTGAGGTGGGAATCGAACCCACCTCTACTCAGTTGACCTCCCGAAGCTGAGTGGAGCCCGTTCCAGCCCTCGTACCACTTTTTCAAATTTCGTGGCAGAGCCGGGAATCGAACCCGAGCCTCCGGGGATGGCAGCTAATCACATTAACCACTACACCACAGAGGCTGAACTGAACATGTTACAGACGTGAAAATTGGTACGTGTAATCCTCTTTAAAAATAAAGAAACACGTACTTTTTGTTTTCGGAAAATCAACTTAAGCAGGAGATCGAAAATAACTGGAGAAGGAGTTGAATTCTCTGTATGAGGTTACTTATATCTCAATAACTAAGATGTTACAGACGTGAAAATCGGCGTTTGGAATCTCCTTTAGAAATAAAGACCCCCCCCCTTTTTTTTTCTTCCGACTTGACTGTTTCTCACATGCAGAGTTCCATGTCGCATGTTCCAGATTTAGCTCTGCCAGTAGCCTGGTCATCTTAGCCCCAAAGGGCAATGCCACAAACGTGGGTTACAAGGAGGTTCTGAGGTAAATGAAATGCAGTTTTTCGTTGAGGTTTTATACTTCAGGGATTTTCAGATAATGTCTTAGTGCAGTAGCGAGGAACAATTATTATTATTATTTTTTTTTTTTTTTTTTGCTATTGGCTTTACGTCGCACCGACACAGATACGTCTTATGGCGACGATGGGACAGGAAATGGCTAGGAGTGGGAAGGAAGCGGCCGTGGCCGTAATTAAGGTACATCCCCAGCATTTTCCTGGTGTGAAAATGGGAAACCACGGAAAATAATCTTCAGGGCTGCCGACAGTGGGGTTCGAACCTACTATCTCCCGAATACTGGATACTGGCCGCACTTAAGCGACTGCAGCTATCGAGCTCGGTCAATTAATTTTTATCAACTTACCAAATCCTCGCGAGGGAAGGCGTGGGTAACAGCTAGTATATTATAATTACAAAAAATCGGAAAATGTCTTATTTTCCTTGTGCATATAGTAATTTGTCAAAGAAGTGTACATTTGTTAAGAGATTGACGCCACTATTACGTGCAAGTTAAATACTGTATATAACAGTACCACGCAGAGTGGTGAGAGCTTAGTAAGACTAAGTACAAAAATGAAAAGGAACGGTTTGTCTGATGACAAGGAGAGCAATATCCACGTTCTTATTCGTGAAAGCAGTAAATTTTAAATTTTAATCATCATACATTTAGAATTTTTGCCAAATTTTGGGTGTACGATCCAAGCAACCTTCACGCTGGCTGATTACAAATATTACCACCTGCCGATCACTAGAACCCATTGTTACCTGGACTCTGTTTATCTACTGTATACCCTTCACAAATCGGGACCCAGTTTACCTTTCCCGGAGGGTCTGGGTGCTCCGATACCCTTAAACTCCAATTCCGCCTGCAGGAGGTTGGTGTCTTGGCCAGGAATCTAGTCCTGTAATGTCAAGGAAAGGACTGATGTGCCCATCTGTCAATTAAAAGTAGCTGCAGTCTAACAGAAGGTAATTTCTTACTTGAGTGGTTCCGGTCACCAATGATGTGTGGGCTAGCCGTAAACATCCTCCCAGCAGGCCGCACTCCCGACCACAAGACTAACTTTATTACACCTAGAGTTATATGAGTGAATGAGTGAGGTAACTTCCATCCCCAGGTAAAGTATGCGCCTCTCTCGAGTAAAGCTGTTCATGCGCATTAATTGCAGCTCTCTGTCAAATTATTATACTCGCCAGGAAAATGAGATGAATGAGTATAGTGAAGATGAGTTGCAGTGAATCACGACATTGACAAGTTCTGGTAAAGAAGCCAATATGTTGTCTTCCCATGACTGTTCAATATCTGTGTAAATACCACTGTTGAAGCATTCAGAAAAATCTGGCATTGGTAATGCGTGAGGCTGAAAATAACTTAGGAGTGAAGAGATTAAGGCGACTGTCAGTTTCGTCTCAGTCTTCGTCATAAGGCCCGTCTGAGTCGTGCTCAGCCTTGCAGCCGATGACCTAGATGTTAGAAATTACCGAATGGCCTCAACTGCAGCCTGCAGCGATTTAGGCTGCTGGAATTCAACTGGGCGATATATCGTTGAATTTTGGTTAAGTTTTCAGAGTAAACATGGAATGTGTTACATGTCGACATCGTGTAACTGTTGCTTAAGTGCAGCCATTATCCAGTATTCGGAAGATAGTGAGTTCGAACCCCACTGTCGTAACCCTGAAGATCGTTTTCCGTAGTTTCCATTTTCACACAGGGCAAATGCTGGGGCTGTACCTTAATTAAGGCCACGGCCGCTTCCTTCCAACTCCTAGCGGTTTCCTACCCCATCGTCGCCATAAGACGTGCCGGTGCGACGTAAAGCAACTTGTAAGAGAACAATTGTTCAACAATGGTCTTGATACGATTATCTGGGAACAGGCCAAACGAGTGGCAAATATTGCTAATTAAAGTAATATACTTCTTTATCGATCATCCGATTTGAGTATCGTGAAATTGGGACTATGTTTTAATCTTACTTGTAATGTTTACCATACATATCTATTTACCGTCATTCAGACAAACTATAGTAACGGAGCTTTATTTGGATGGCCAAACAATGTTACCTAGCAGTACTGCAGGCTGTGATGTAAGGTATGGATGGATGTCCAGACAATGTTACCTAGCAATAGTGCAGGCTGTGATGTAAGGTATGGATGGATGTCCAGACAATGTTACCTAGCAGTACTGCAGGCTGTGATGTAAGGTATGGATGAATGGCCAAACAATGTTACCTAGCTACTGTGCAGGCTGTGATGTAAGGTATGGGTGGATGTCCAGACAATGTTACCTAGCAATAGTGCAGGCTGTGATGTAAGGTATGGATGGATGTCCAGACAATGTTACCTAGCAGTACTGCAGGCTGTGATGTAAGGTATGGATGAATGGCCAAACAATGTTACCTAGCTACCGTGCAGGCTGTGATGTAAGGTATGGATGGATGGCCAAACAATGTTACCTAGCTACCGTGCAGGCTGTGATATAAGGTATGGATGGATGTCCAGACAATGTTACCTAGCAGTACTGTAGGCTGTGATGTAAGGTATGGATGAATGTCCAGACAATGTTACCTAGCAGTACTGTAGGCTGTGATGTAAGGTATGGATGGATGTCCAGACAATGTTACCTAGCAGTACTGCAGGCTGTGATGTAAGGTATGGATGAATGGTCAAACAATGTTACCTAGCTACCGTGCAGGCTGTGATGTAAGGTATGGATGGATGGCCAAACAATGTTACCTAGCTACCGTGCAGGCTGTGATGTAAGGTATGGATGGATGTCCAGACAATGTTACCTAGCAACCGTGCAGGCTGTGATGTAAGGTATGGATGGATGGCCAAACAATGTTACCTAGCAATAGTGCAGGCTGTTATGTAAGGTAAGGATGGATGTCCAGACAATGTTACCTAGCTACCGTGCAGGCTGTGATGTAAGGTATGGATGGATGTCCAGACAATGTTACCTAGCAGTACTGTAGGCTGTGATGTAAGGTAAGGATGGATGGCCAGACAATGTTACCTAGCAGTACTGTAGGCTGTGATGTAAGGTATGGATGGATGGCCAGACAATGTTACCTACCTACCGTGCAGGCTGTGATGTAAGGTATGGATGGATGCCCATACAGTGTTACCTAGCAACCGTGTAGGCTGTGATGTAAGGTAAGGATGGATGGCCAAACAATGTTACCTAGCTACCGTGCAGGCTGTGATGTAAGGTATGGATGGATGGCCAAACAATGTTACCTAGCAATAGTGCAGGCTGTGATGTAAGGTATGGATGGATGGCCAAACAATGTTACCTAGCAATAGTGCAGGCTGTGATGTAAGGTATGGATGGATGCCCATACAGTGTTACCTAGCAACCGTGCAGGCTGTGATGTAAGGTATGGATGGATGTCCAGACAATGTTACCTAGCTACCGTGCAGGCTGTGATGTAAGGTATGGATGGATGTCCAGACAATGTTACCTAGCAGTACTGTAGGCTGTGATGTAAGGTATGGATGAATGTCCAGACAATGTTACCTAGCAGTACTGTAGGCTGTGATGTAAGGTATGGATGGATGGCCAGACAATGTTACCTACCAACCGTGCAGGCTGTGCTGTAAGGTATGGATGGATGTCCAAACAATGTTACCTAGCAGTACTGCAGGCTGTGATGTAAGGTATGGATGAATGGCCGAACAATGTTACCTAGCAGTACTGCAGGCTGTGATGTAAGATATGGATGGATGTCCAGACAGTGTTACCTAGCAATAGTGCAGGCTGTGATGTAAGGTGTGGATGGATGGCCAGACAATGTTACCTAGCAACCGTGCAGGCTGTGCTGTAAGGTATGGATGGATGTCCAAACAATGTTACCTAGCAGTACTGCAGGCTGTGATGTAAGGTATGGATGAATGGCCGAACAATGTTACCTAGCAGTACTGCAGGCTGTGATGTAAGATATGGATGGATGTCCAGACAGTGTTACCTAGCAATAGTGCAGGCTGTGATGTAAGGTGTGGATGGATGTCCAGACAATGTTACCTAGCAGTACTGCAGGCTGTGATGTAAGGTGTGGATGGATGTCCAGACAATGTTACCTAGCAATAGTGCAGGCTGTGATGTAAGGTATGGATGGATGTCCAGACAGTGTTACCTAGCAATAGTGCAGGCTGTGATGTAAGGTATGGATGGATGTCCAGACAGTGTTACCTAGCAGTACTGCAGGCTGTGATGTAAGGTATGGATGGATGTCCAGACAGTGTTACCTAGCAATAGTGCAGGCTGTGATGTAAGTATGGATGGCCTTGACCGAGAGGCATTTATGATCATTTCATTATCAATAAGGGAAAATGGTTTCTTTTTTATATATATCGATCCGTTGACTACCTACGACGCTCCGAAGTGCATTAAGTGAGCCTATTGTATCACTTATAGTTTGCCATTTGTCAGTTTGTCAGCAACAGACTAACCTTCGTAACTCCAATTTTCTGTGCATTGATGGTATCATGTCAAAAACGTCGAACATTATCTGGACTGAAATGCTGGCAAAGAAATTTCATAACATTCCAACAATTAATGGATAATCTTTCTTGAACGTCGTTTATTAGTATTAGTGTAATAAAATTCATTTATAATTATGATATCAGTGGAAAGTCGGTGGCCTTGAGGCTTGCTTCACGTGATGGATCATAAAATGTAGTTACGCCACTTTGTAGAACACATGTCTTGCAATAGAAGTAATTTATATGCTATGGCCAGTGACTTGTAAGAGATGCGCAAAGAAGAGGTCAGGCTCTCGGAGATAAGGAATACATTTCGTATGCTTCAATCAGGGTTTCCAGAAGTTTGAACAAATGATAGAAACTAGTTTGCTTACTGAGAAAGAGTTTTCAACAACATTTTATTTAACTTACTTCAGCATGTACCATTTTTTTTTAATTTTTCTCTGTCATTCGCATATGAATATGAGCAAATTCACGAATGCATTCCTGATACAGGCAATGACCAGACCTCTAAAATGGTGCTGACTAGCTTCAACGAACAGTGGATTATTCTGGGGCTTAGGATCCCAATAGGGTGGATTTAACTTGGAAACAAAACCAATCTTTGTGAGACTTCGTTGTATATTTTCTGTGTTCGCTGGCCGCGTTAAGTATAACATTTATATAGGTATAGCTGCAAGTTTAGCCTAAAAAAGTTCCCGGCATTGGTTAATAACACAGAAATTAGTCACCATAATGCAAATAACACTTCAAAATAATTCCGTTCCCCAGTGACACTCCGCTGCCATACATCTCCAAGTTCTTTGGAATCATCTAAGAAAAGACTAGTTAAACAATTGATAAGGAATCTACCACTTGGATGATAGTCCTAAATGTAAATCAGTGGTAATTGCAAAAGAATTGGAACGTGTTGAGTTTTTGAAACCGATGCAGAATTTGTTTTCGCTTGTGTGTTGGGCCTTAATAATGAAAATGCACATTCGTGAATACCTCCATTATTGTCGCTCTTACGGTAAACATACATCAAGCATAAAGAATCGGAAATTATCTATTTTTTTCCAACTATTACATATGAAATCAATATTTCCGAAGATACTTCGTAATATGTAAGGAATGTACTATCTCTTTCATTACTCCTCGTACGGTTACGGCGGGTGAAACATCTATTACTACATGGCTCATGATAACAGAGACATTTTGGCACTCATGCTACTGTGTACTAATATAGCCTGGTGCAGGACACGAAATTTGAGTAGCCGCCTTGAATACTTTGGTTGCCTCTGAGTCACAATAATAGAAATAATTAAGTATCATCCCCCTTTCTTATTTTATTTTGTTGTGCACAGTAAACATATTAAAATGAATTACAGTATATTGAAGGCATTCTAACACATTACCACGGCATATCTCAGCAATGTTTACATAGAACTGGCGGTAAAGAAAATCAAAGAGGAATTTGAAAAGTCAATCACAATCCAAGGAGAGGAAATCAAAACTCTGAGGTTTGCCGATGATATTGTTATTTTATCTGAGTGTGCAAAAGATCTGGAGAAATTGCTTAATGGTACGGGCTCAATCTCGGTGAAGGAGTACAAGACTTTATGAATTTTATAGTTGGTTCCGTATTGACATTAACAATATTCAAAATATAATTCTTCAAACTAATTTATTGTGATGTTTCCACCTTTTCAGTACTCCATATCCATTGTTCATACCTAAACTTCTTGTGGCCAGCTTCAGCTAGGTTCAAATAATGTTTTAAGCACATGACATATCACAGCCATCTTAGTAACACTGCTAATTGTAGTATTAATTATAACAGTAAGCGATATGGCAGTCACGAAAAGGCGTGACTATTTAAATTGTTGAACAGTAGATTACCTGCCAAATTATTATGCTCGCAAGGAAAATAAGGTATTTTCTGATTTTTTTCGGAATATATAGTTTAGATGGACTGGGGAAAGATTGCACTTCCTGTATAATATGTTTTACAGTGCATTTTATTGGCAAACACAATTTGAATAATCACCAGTTTTCTTCACACTAAACTGAGTAGAGTATTAATACTTTGTGAAGTCATCTTTAGCTTCTATCACATGAAATGCTTTTTATTATCAGTTCCTGGGCTTCTTCAAGCCTAATTTACTCTTTATATGAGTACGTTTTAGTTGGTAATAACTCCTCCTGTCATAATTTATTTATTTTGTGCCATTCCAATGTTTTTTTTTTTTTCTATTGGACTCTAGTCAAGAGAATTTGCTGGCCAGCCCTAGACATTAATATTTCCTGATTCTCTGCGGATAGCTGTAGAACATTTTGCGTTATATCGGGGTGTAGCACCAATATGACTGTATCAACTTTGTATGTGATAGAAGTTAGTTACCTAAAATGAATTCCTGTTGATTACTCCCCATTGTTCCGTACCCACCAGTGAGTACAATAATCTGGGAAACCATTGCAAGTGGAACCGTCACAAAACAATATTTTTAAGAATTTATTTTTTAATGAAGTCAGGTGATGCATCAAATATTAGATTAGGAAATGAAGTCTTAAAGGAAGTAGATAATGAATGTACCTTGGGTAGTTTAATAACTAACGATGCCTGAAGTAAGGAAGGCATAAAATTCAGACTAGCACAAGCAAGGAAGAGCTTTCTTAAGAAAAAATTGATATAGGAATTAGAAACATGTTTTTGAAGGCTCTCATCTGGAGCAAGGCATTGCGTGGAAGTAAAACATGGACGGTAACTAGCTCAGAAAGAAAGAGAATAGAAGCTTTTGAAATGTGGTGGCCTGGTGCAGGTCTTTTGAGTTGACAGTACACACACCCAGCCCCCGAGCCATCGGAATTAACCGATGAAATTCCCGACCCGCTGTACCAAAGGCCAGCACGCTAACCGTTTAGCTATGGAGCCAGACATGCTGATGGTGAGATGGACAGATCGAATCATGAATGAAGAGGTACTGAATCGAATAGGTGAGAGGAGATAGTTAAGGGAAAATTTGACAAGAAGAAGAGATAGAATGATAGGACACATCTTAAGACACGCACAACTTGTTCAGTTGGTTTTTGGGGGAAGTGTAGGTGGTAAGAACGGTAGAGGTAGAGGTAGAGCACGGAATGGATATGACAGGCATAATAGAGTGGTGTAGTGGTTAGTGTGATCCGCTGTCACGCCCGGGGGCCCGGCTTCGATTCCGGGCTCTGCCACGAAACTTGAAAAGTGGTACAAGGGCTGGAACGGGGTCCACTCAGCCTCGGGAGGTCAACTGAGTAGAGTGGGGTTTGATTCCCTCCTAAGCCATCCTCGAAGTGGTTTTTCCGTGGTTTCCCACTTCTCCTCCAGGCAAATGCCGGGATGGTACGTAACTTAAGGCCACGCCCGCTTCCTTTGACTCTTCCTTCCAATCTTCCCATCCCCCCACAAGGCCCTTGTTCAGCATAGCAGGTGAGGCTTCCTGGGCGAGGTACTGGCCATTCACCCCAGTTGTATCCCCGACCGTGAGTCTCACGTTCCAGGACTCTGCCCTTCAGAGGCGGTAGAGGTGAGATCCCTCGCTGAGTCCGAGGTAAAAAAAACCCTGGAGGTTAAACAGATTAAGAAAGATTTTTTTTTTTTTTTTTTTTGCTATTTGCTTTACGTCGCACCGTCACAGATATGTCTTATGGCGACAATGGGATAGGAAAGGCCTATGAAGTGGAAGGAAGCGGCCGTAGCCTTAATTAAGGTACAGCCCCGGTATTTGCCTGGTGTGAAAATGGGAAACCACGGAAAACCATCTTCAGGGCTGCCGACAGTGGGGCTCGAACCCACTATCTCCCGATTACTGGATACTGGCCGCATTTAAGCGACTGCAGCTATCGAGCTCGGTTAAGAAAGAAAGAAATATTATAGTATATATATATATGGAATGAGGTATTTACGGAGAAATGAAAAGGATAGGATGGCATGGAGGGCTGCATGAAATCACTCTATGGACTGATGACCCAAACAGCAACAGCAACAACAACCATAACACTTCACGTATGTTGCGTTGCGTGACAAGACGTGCCGTGTTTTAACAGTCACTCAAAATGGCCTCATCAGTCTTTGTTCAGCAGGAAGAGATGTTCCCTGAATCCTGAGCTGGCGAGAAAACCACTAAGAAAAGACTGAACGGGAGAAAACAATACCGAGCAGTCCTGCGCCACATTCGAGGAGAGCCAATAGCGAGCTGAACACTTGAACTTAAGTACGCAGTTTCGACAAATTCTGATGAGCTGTATTTTCATGCTACCGGGACAAACAAATAAAAAACAAAGAAACAAACAAGCGAACAGACAAACAAGTTAACAAACAAACAATCAAATAAACAACAAGCGAACAAACAAACAAACAAACAAACAAACAGATAGCTTATTTTCAAATTTTTGTATAATTAATCCGTAGGGGCACTCTTTTTTGCAGAGCGCGTAATCGCAAAATTTTGCAAATTTGGCTTAAAACGTGAAACTACTTTAAAGCAAAATCGCGAAACAATTGACGAAATCATGAGGAATCACTTTTTGATCCAAAAGCATAACTTTCAACATTCTTATGAACTCTCATCTAATAAAAAAATTCACATCCTACGAGAATTTCTAACATAAGAATATCTTGAACCATACACAGTGTTTGGGTTCTAGTTGGTAGTTCATGATATTGATGCGAGTCTTCTTTCCCTAGTTTCAGAATACGGGCATTTTGTGGAAGCTGCGGTGAAGGCTTTCTGGATCCCAGTCAGTGAGAGGTCATATTGTAGTATAATGTCTGACAGGAGAACAGCTCTGACCCCCAGTAATATGATATCTCTTTCTTTTTCAGACTGATGTGTAAATTATACATGCGGGTTTTAAAGTGGCGGGATACCATTTTTCCAGATACATGCTTTGATATATGTAATATGTGTTTTCAGCAGTAGAATAACGTTCATGTTTCTTGTACGTATGTGAAAATAACGTTTTAGTGTAAATATGCTATCAACTATATTTTGATTTTGCTTTTATTGCTGAAAATTGAAAATAACATTTAGCGACATTATTGACAAAATGGAATCAAAGTAGCGAAAAATATACCAAAGTAACCTTTTTAGTCATGACTAAATTAGCCAAAACGTCTCACCGCGAACATGTGTCTCTAACGATGCATGCGGCAAAGTTTGGAGCGTAGTCCTACCGACAAAATTCTAATTGTTTTGTAGTCCTCATGCTCTAAAAGTGAATGACTGCGAGATTTGTGGTCTAATACTTGCCGCTCGTCTTCAGAGAGAACATTGTAGGCACCAACACTTTAGTAAACTAAGTGTTCGTGTGCTCGAGCACGATAGCAGTGCAGCGCGTGTTATCTGCCTGCAAATTGCAGTAGATAGGCCAAGTAAAGTTTGATTGTAATGTGGACTTTCCGCTCGAGGAACATGGTGTTTTCAGTTTACGTCAGTGGAACCAGAGTTTCATGTTTTGGCGTAACAAGGAAGATACATTAATTTTACAAATATGTTTAGGAGAAAAGTAAATTTTAAAATGTTTGTTTGTTCACACCGATTTCTATTGTTGGGAAGAGGAGCATTCCGTATGAAAACAGACAGCAAAAAGGAGTACTTAAAATAATTGAAATAATATCTTAGAAAGGTAAAGTTATTGGAGGCTTAAAATCAGCTTCTTGTGTTCAGGAGTATTTGACAATATTTTAGGATTAAATTCCTCATTTATAAAGAAGAACAAAAAAAATGGGGGTATGACAATGTGGGTCCGGGAGTTGTCCGCGGATGTGTTTATTGAGTGCATGGCGACACGTCCTGGTTGCGAGACAGTGGTTACATTTGTTACACAAGTAATCAATCACCTTGGGAATAGAGTAAAGGAAGCTACATTCGTGATAAATCTTTGAGAAAGTATCATGAACTTCCTTACTGCAGACTCAGCATTACTGCTAGTTCGCTGAGTTCTCAACAGATGTCTCTAGCTACTTAATCGCGTTCATCACCAACTTACCTCTCTTTACCCTACATTTGAGGTGAACCAGACCTCCGCTTCCCCTATGAGTGGAGGTGGAAGTATAACACCCACGGTATCCCCTGCCCCTTGTTGGAGCCGACAAGACCTGCTTACATCAGGAGGAGAACAACTCATGTCGTCTTCAAAGAAATCTTATAAAGTCTATCGCCATTCATTCAAAACTGCTGAATCCAGGATGTACTTAATTTACACGATGTACCTGTAGCGGTGACTAACGCGCGGCCGAACACTCATTGTTTAACTGCACGTCTAGGACTCACCAAGTGAAATTGTCTTGACCTTGCACTCGCTGAAATACAGTACTTCAAAACAAACCGCAGTGAAAATAATTGGTCGAGTTTATAAATATTATATACCTGGTAAGCTTTCTGGAAAGATTTTTTTTTTTTTTTTTTTTTTTTTTGCTAGTGGCTTTACGTCGCACCGACACAGATAGGTCTTATGGCGACGATGGGGCAGGAAAGGCCTAGGAGTTGGAAGAAATCGGCCGTGGTCTTAATTAAAGTACGACCACACGGTCAACTCGCTTGGTTTTCTGGAAAGTATCTCAATGGAACTCACTCTGAAATCTCAACTCATACACTTTAATTATAATAATAACAACAATAATAATGATGATGAAAGCGAGCAAGTGTCCCCGCGTTTTGGGTCACGTAGCTATCACCTTGCATTCGGGAGATAGTGGGTTCGAACCCGACTGTCGGCAGCCCTGAAGAGGCTTTTCCATGGTTTCCCATTTTGACACCCGGCAAATGCTGGGGCTGTACCTTTTATTAAGGCTACGGCCGCTTCCTTCCAACCCCTAGCCTTTTCCTATCGCACCGTCGCCGTAAGACCTATCTGTGTCGGTGCGACATAAAGAAGATTGGATAATAATAATAATAATAATAATAATAATAATAATAATAATAATAATAATAATAATAATAATAATAATAGTGTCCACCCCTGTGGTGTAATGTTTAGTGTGATTAACCGTCACCCCCAGAGGTCCGGGTTCGATTCCCGGCTCTGCCACGAAATTTGAAAAGTGGTTCGAGGGCTGGAACGGGGTCTACTCAGTCCCATGAGGTCAAATGAGTAAAAAGGTGGTGGGGGGTCGTTTCCCACCTCACCCATCCTCCAAATGGTTTCCCACTTCTCCTCCAGGCAAATGCCAGGATGGTACCTAATTTAAGGCCACGGCCGCTTCCTTCTCTCTTCCTTGTCTATCACTTCCGATCTTCCCATCCCCCCACAAGGCCCCTGTTCAGCGTAGCAAGTGAGGCCACCTGGGCGAGGTACTGCACCCCCACTTTAGTTGTATCCACCCAGCCAACGTCTCACGCTCCAGGACACTGCCCTTGAGGCGGTAGACGTGGGATCCCTTGCTCCTGGAGGGTAAACGGATTAAAAAAGAAAGAAAGAAAGAAAGAAAGAAACTAATAAAAACATTAATAATACACGTAATAATGTAAACAGCATATCAGCTATGCCGCAGTGACGACTATTGAATTAAAAAAAAACGCAATCGCTGCAACTCAGACATTACAGAAAGTTCATGTGCGATCGAATACATTTTATTGGGAGGGCTTACAAGAAAACATTGAGAAGAAAAGAGAGGGGAATCTTGAAAAAAATACTAGTGCCCAGGGAAGTCGGCGAAGAATTTCAACTGCGACCAAATGAGGAATTATACTAAAAGAGAAAATCACAGCATAACTTTAAAAAGAGAAAACTTTGTTTCTACGGACACATCAAGAGAATGCCAGCAGAGAGAACAGGTGAAATAATTCTGGAATGAATGGAGAACGGGAAGACACAAATGAATTGGCGGAAAGGAGAACGTGGAGGAAAATAACATACTATAGGATGCAAGACATTATTATTATAGGAAGATCATCAACGAATTTACGTAATTCCGAGATCAAACCGTTGAACCAAGATCATACGAAAAGGAAACGGACCAGCAACAGTTGGTCGTAAGAACGTAAAGAAACTGATACTTCACGTCGTCCAAAGTAGACCCTAAGTAACAAGCTGATGTCTTCAATACTGTGTCCCCGTGGTGAGGCATCTAGTCTGAGGTGAAAACACACCACAGAAACTCCCAATACTGACCAGTCGGCGTCAGGAAGGACATCTGGCCGTAAAGTTGGTGTTAATTCACACCAGTGCCAACCCGAAGTCGTTGGGAAAGGTCCAGGAAGAAGGAGAACACACATCTTAAGGTAAAGACATACAAAACATAAGACTGGAACTTATACTGACACATCCAATTGAATAGGTTATTCTTAAAACCCCGTACCGGTTAAGTCAACTGTTGTAAATTGGTGGGAAAATAAGAAAATGTGAATAATTAATTGCGTAGAGAACTTTAATATGCTTTTATTGCTTCAGAAATGTATATTTTGATTCATCATGCCATAGAGGTATGTAATTTGCCTGTATAAATGTTATAATTGTTGCAAGACAGGTTTAAATCTTCATTACTTATGGGATTTCAAAATTAATTAAGATTATTTTATAATAACATGGCACATGTTCCTTACAATATTCATCTAGAAAATAACGTCCATGTCAATTAGTAAAACCATGGCTAGAAACTTAAGAAAATTGCGTTTTTATGAAAGTACACACCGTAGAAATGATTTTGAAATGGGCAATATTTTTAACCAATCTCTCTGTCAGTGATATTCCTGTCATGCCCGCTCTTCCTTCTGGCATCGCAATGACACTGGGACTGAGGTTTCAGCTTGTAAGACTATCGACGTACTGGGATGTGCTCCCAACAATACACCAAACAGTTATACTGTGACACTTGAAGCTTGAGGCACTCACTTCCCATGGATTTCAATGGACAGGACAGACTTCTTGAACAGTGGACGCCTCCAGGAGTTGCAGCCAACAATAGTTACATTGAGAAACCCCGAAAATCAATGATTTAGAGAGATTCAAAACCATTCCAAAAGTTGCCAGTGTCCTCACATCCATTCTACTGATCAGACTTACGGGACTCCTATACAGAATGATGCACCTATGTTGTATCTTTCATTTTCTCTCATAACATAACAACGAGGAAATGAGAGACGTAAGGGTTTTTAAAAATAACCGATTCAATTATATTGGAACCGGAGCTGAGTAACTAAGGCTACAGCTGGGCGGGAGCCTGCGGGGCTACGGCTCCGGATTTGTATCGCACCGCAGTTTGTTTCGTGTTTCTGTGAGATCAACACATGTGTGCGAAGTGAAGTGAGAATTCTATTCCACATCAAGTGTTGGTATGTCCGCTCATGCTGTTTCAGGTGCTCGAGCGCCAAGTCGTGGGACGGTTCATAGATTGGTTAATAAATTTTGTGAAGCCGGAAGCGAAGAATGTGGCGTGCAGTGCCAACAGAATGAAATCCTGAAGACACTGGATTAACGTGGATAACTCCTGAAAAATTCTCCTAAGAAATCACTTTGCCGTCTTTCTGAGCGAACGGAAACGTCTTACGGTTCGGTATAAAGTGTACGAAGTTACGTAAGTTAAAAACCTATAAATGTATTGTGGTGCGAGAATTTGTGTGCGATTATATTTACTGAATATATTTTGAATAAAGTGCACGACGGAGAAATTGATATGAAGGTAAAGTTGGAATTCAAGAGGACAAATTGGGGCAAATATTCGTTTATAGGAAGGGGAGGTAGGGATTGGAATAACTTACCAAGGCAAATGTTCAATAATTTTTCAATTTCTTTGCGATCATTTAAGAAAAGGCTAGGAAAACAACAGATATGGAATCTGCCACCTGGGCGACTGCCCTAAATGCATATAAGTAGTGAATGATTGATTTCATCTAATGTCAGACGAAGTGCAGTCTTCTCCCTAGGACCTTTTTAATGGGCGCACCATCCTGCTCGCCCGGCTAACACAACCTGGAGACGCGTTAGTAACATAATATTGATACATAGAGTCACTGGGTGCTCCAAATTAAAATGCAAATAACCGAGCTCGATAGCTGCAGTCGCTTAAGTGCGGCCAGTATCCAGTAATCTGGAGATAGTGGGTTCGAGTCCCACTGTCGGCAGCCTTGAAGATGGTTTTCCGTGGTTTCCTATTTTCACACCAGGAAAATGCCGGGGCTGTACCATAATTAAGGCCACGGCCGCTTCCTTCCAACTCCTAGGCCTTTCCTAACCCATCCTCGCCATAAGACCTATCTGTGTCAGTCCGACGTAAAGCAAATAGCAAAAAAAAAAAAAAAATTCAAATACTGTAAAATTGTTCGTGAAAATGATAAATCCCCATTATTGTCAACATAATTGCATCAGTTACGTCGGAGTTTAAATGTTTAGCTTGACTATCACGTTATGTGAGCGAGCGATATCCGGATTAGCGTGGAATCGGATCCGAGCTCGATTCTGCATGACGTCACAAACCCACAACAAACAAGTTGTAAGCCACGGTGTTACATGATTACGAACGAGCAATAGAACACTAGAAGTTCAAAATACTCCTGTCTTATTCGTGAAAATAACACTAAAAGAGTTCAGTTTTGCAATTAATGTTTACCTGTCTGCTCTGACGGAAATACATTGAAATTGGTTATCATATTCATTTTTTTTTACGTAGTATTCCCTGCCCGGTCACTCATTCCTGCCACTCGACTGACGAGTGGTTTCACTTGCGAGGGCACATTCCTAGAACACCATATTGGAGTGCCGAAAAACCTAATCTGCTCCAGGAGGAACCTGTTCGTGGCGACAAACCAGGGGTGAGTACTTTTAAAGTGTATTATAATTTATCAGGTAATCGCTCTAGCTTGCTCTCCTATTGCGCGGTCGGTGGAAAGCGATAGCTTGCGGGCCAAGGGCTCAGCCCCTCTTCAGTTGCAGTTTTGAGTTAATTGGATTACCCTATATTTTGCACATTTTTTGTTATGTAAATTCTTTCAATGCAGCTAATACTTGATAATTCCTGTTTGAGTCCCTTACCTTGCTACAATACTGTACGCTCTCCCTCAACTTACATACTGACGTTCGCCAAGTTCTGTCAAGCCATTTCTGCAGTGATGTAACAAATAAGCGGATAAACAAAGAGACAAAAATTTTGCTAAGTTCTAGACAAATGTTTATATCTATCTAATTTCTTACAGTTCCGTACAAAGGGCTATACAATTACTCAAGTTAAAAAGCTGTAAATGCCCTGCGGTGCTCTCGTATTGCAGACAAACTGTTGTCCAAGTTATTTGTTGGACCGGACCACGCGTCAGCGGTGACGACATGGACACGCTTGGCGCAGGTGTTCTTTACCACGGCCATGGACAGTGAAGTCTGTGTTTGGTAACCGGGATCAGGTTCGAGAGCAGAGATCTGAGAAAATAACATGCTTCACTACATCCTAGCGAAATGAGTTCTGCATACTACCAAAGTAAATGAAATGAAATGGCGTATGGCTTTTAGTGGCGGGAGATCCCAGGACGGCTTCGGCTCGCCAGGTGCAGGTCTTTTGATTTGACGCCCGTAGGCGACCCGTGCGTCTTGATGAGGATGAAACAAACACATACGCCCAGCCCCCGTGCCAGGGAAATTAACCAATGATGGTTAAAATTTCTGACCTTGCCCGGAATCGAACCCGGGACCCTGTGACCAAAGGCCAACACGCTAACCATTTAGCCATGGAATGTTACGTAATAATACTAATAAACAACCGAAACACATCTACCGCATTCTTCAATTTCAAGGTGCAAAGTACATTCAGAAATATGTGTTCGTAAGTACATTATTTCTTTCCTATAAAAGTTGGGCCTATTTCCACAACTTGGTCTTAATGCCGAACAGTGCTAACAGAATGTCCTAAAATTTGAGAAAATATATGATAATGTAGAAATTGACTCCCATACGTAATCTGAAATATTTGTCCTGAATGAGCATTCATGTCCGCCTCTGTGGTGTAGTGGTTAGCGTGATTAGCTGCCACCCCCGGAGGTCCGGGTTCGATTCCCGGCTCTGCCACGAAAATTTGAAAAGTGGTACGAGGGCTGGAACGGGGTCCACTCAGCCTCGGGAGGTCAACTGAGTAGCGGTGGGTTTGATTCACACCTCAGCCATCCTCGAAGTGGTTTTCCGTGGTTTCCCACTTCTCCTCCAGGCGAATGCCGGGATGGTACCTAACTTAAGGCCACGGCCGCTTCCTTCCCTCTTCCTTGCCTATCCCATCCGATCTTCCCCATCCCTCCACAAGGCCCCTGTTCAGCATAGCAGGTGAGGCCGCCTGGGCGAGGTACTGGTCATACTCCCCAGTTGAATCCCCAGACCAAGAGTCTGAAGCTCCAGGACACTGCCCTTGAGGCGGTAGAGGTGGGATCCCTCGCTGAGTCCGAGGGAAAAACCGAACCTGGAGGGTAAACAGATGATGATGATAATGATGATGATGAGCATTCATAATACCAATATAATTGGTCCGTTATTGGAAATTATAAATGTTGCAACTAACTCATTCTTGGTACCAGTCTGCCAGTTTGGGCTCATCAGTTGGTAACAAGCACACCGAGGAGGCCAGTTGTCATAGCAACGGTGTCGGCCGACCTGTTTACGTGTCCCCACTGTTTACTCGACATATTCGACAGACGCCACAAATAGACCAAATTATGTTCACACCTGCCAGGTATTTTATGACACATAACGCCAAGAGGAGATCACGTGAAATTTGTGGGAATCGCGGAAGTCGCTTACAAGTGGAGCAAACACTTTACTACGTGGGTAACGGCCGCAGGGTTACGTAGACAAATATTATGTGGATAATACAGGACGTGGTTCACTTGAAACGTGTGTAACACAGGTCAGTGATGTGAGGAATAAGAGATTTAATATTTATTTTCCATTATTAAATTTGTTGTTCTATTCAACTGACCACGCGCTAGTCAACACAGCGCCATCTTAAAACAGAGTACGCGTGTGACGTCACACTTTGAAGCGCTGTAGCTTCTCTGTCGATTGAGACATTAAACACAATACGCGTTCTACGCGTTGTCTAGAAACCTAAGTCTACGTTAAAATCTCCAGTGGGCTTTAAGTTTTAAGAATTTATATTTTCGGTTTTTAACACAAGCTTTAGACCGTCACATAACCTAATTTACAGAGATCCGTTGTCGTAGCATAATGGCCAAGTCACGGACTCTGTAATGTAAAGCGCTTGAATTCGAGTCTCCGTCCAGAAGGCAATTTCAGGTAGTCTATACGGTCTGACACTGTGGTTATCCGGTTCGACTACCGTTGGTGGAAACAATTCACCATCAGAAAGTACAACGGCAGGGTGGGACAGGTGGTGCCGAAAGACTCTCCGCAGCGCTTTGTGTTTATCACCCTTTCCTTTATACAAATATTACAATTTATATCGATGGAGCAAATATTCATTTATAGGAAGAGGAGTTAGACATTGCAAGGGAGATGTTCAATAATTCTCCAAATGTTGTGAGATGGACAGCGGAAAATGGTATGATGATGAACGGTGTTAAAAGTCAGGTTGTGAGTTTCACAAATAGGAAAAGTCCTCTCAGTTTCAATTACTGCATTTATGGGGTGAAACTTCCTTATGGGGATCACTGTAAGTATCTATGTGTTAATATAAGGAAAGATCTGCAATGGAGCAATCACATAAATGGGATTGTAGATAAAGGGTACAGATCTGTGCACATGATTATGAGGGCTTATAAGTCTCTGGTAAGACCCCAACTAGAATACGGTTCCAGTATACGGGACCCTCACCACGACTACTTGATTCCAGAATTGGAAAAATCCAAATAAAAGCAGGTTTTTTTTAGTTCTGGGTGATTTGCGACAAAAAAGGTAGCGTTAGGAAAATGTTGCAAAGTTTGGACTGGGAAGACCTGGGAGAAAGGAGACGAACTGCTCATCTAAG
Source organism: Anabrus simplex (assembly GCF_040414725.1). Classification (NCBI taxonomy): domain Eukaryota; kingdom Metazoa; phylum Arthropoda; class Insecta; order Orthoptera; family Tettigoniidae; genus Anabrus; species Anabrus simplex. The sequence continues at coordinate 11,538,668 of NC_090275.1, read as the reverse complement.
TGGTATGTTCCGAGCTGTCAGTGGGAAGATCGCGTGAAATAACATTAGTAATCGAGTAAGTTTGAATTGTGGTTTTAAAAGTAAGAATGTTCACAATATGAAGATAAAGTTGGAATTCAGGGGGATAAATTGGGGCAAATACAGTACCGGTCAGAAGTTTAGGACCACGTAAAGAAATCAAGAAATGTCATCTAGAATGTAAAATTGTGCCACGAGATATCTGTAATTTTGTTTCTGAGCTCTCACATCTAATAGCATATATGTCGCCTGATTTCATTGAGTTAGTCGAAATAATGTGGAAGTTATGAATTTTTAACTCTTTGACGGTCACAACAAAAGATCAAAAATTTTGGTTATATAATGCACTGTACACTCTAATTGGTTGCAAGTATCACCACCAAGATTTTTTTTGTAGACTTAGAGATAGGTGGGGGCCATTTTAGTATAAATATAAAACTTCCAAAAATATGCGGCACTTTTTTTTGCGTGTTTTATTTTTTTCGAACCAGGGCCAAAATGGTTGATTTTTCTTTGCCTTTGTCATGTATGGCCCAAGGTCTCAGGACGAGCTATCGGCATGAAACTTATCTGCCCTGATAGTTCCATTTGCACTTTGTAGATTGCAACCAAGAACACATTTCTGATTACGATAGCTCACACTGAGACCCATGACAAGGACAAGAAAAAACTAACCATTTTAGAGCTGATTTGAAACAAAAAATTAAAGCACAAAAGTCGGTGCCGCATTTTTTCGGAATTTTTCTATTTATACCAAAATGACCCCCGACTATTGCTAAGTCTATAAAAGAATCTTGTTGGTGATACTTGAAGCCGATTAGAGTACATAGTACATAATATTTCCAAAAATGTTGATTTTCTGACGTGACCTTCCAACAGTTAAAAATGTATAACTTATACACTACTTGGCGTAAATCACTGAAATCAGGCGACGTATATCATACTAGATGCGAGAGCTCAGGAAAAAGAATACAGAGGTCTAGTAGCAAAATTTTAGATTGTAGATGGAACTTCATGATTTTTTGATGTGGTCCTAAACTTTTGACCGGTACTGTATTCGTTTAAAGGCAGAGGAGTTACAGATTGAATGTTCAATAAATTTTCAAATTATTCGCAGTTATTTAAGAAAAGACTAGGTACACAACAGATAGGGAATCTCGCACCTGAGCGGCTGCCCTAAATGAAAATCAGCGGTGATTGATAATGCGTGTTAAAATCTGCAGCCATGAGATGCCATAGTTTTTACACTTGTCAGCATCGGTTTTCTTGGGAATAGATACAACAACATTCTGCAGAAAATCGGAAGGCACTTCTCCTGTATGACACGTCTTACTCACTAAATGGAATAATCTCGACATGCTGTTCTTTTTATTTTCACGCAGAGACTACTATAGCAACTCCGCTCCTTCCTGCAAACAATAATCAAATAAGTACTTCAGATATGGTACTATATCCCAATCCATTGCCTTTAGTATATCCGTAGAAATCTTGTCAGTTCCAGATGCTGTTATATCTTTCAATTTTTGTATCTTTTGGAAATGTCTTTTTTTTATCATGAGTGTTAGTCACCTCCTCTAAAATGAACCACTGCGGTGAATGTAACACTGCTTTAGTTCCTTTTTGAGTGTCATGAAAACCGTCTGAATTCCGGAGCTCAATCTGAGTGACGTTTAAACACCATCCAACACCGACTGGTTCTCAAGCCTGTAAATTAGCAGATAGGTGTTAATTGTTCGCGACACACAGACAGCACAGTGGGTCTATAACAAGAACTGACAGGTCAAGAGGCAGTTTGTTATGAGCTGTTCCATTTTTCTTAACGAAAGCGCAGGGAATGCACATTTAAAGGAATTTTCTGTCAATAGGAACAGCTCTGTGGTGTTACCGGTTACTGTGATTAGCTGCCACCCCGTGAGGCCTGGGCTCGATTCCCGGCTCTGCCGCGAAATTTGAATAGTGGTTCGAGAACTGGAACGGGATCCTCTCAGCCTTGGGAAGTGAACTGAGTAGATGGGGTTCGATTCCTATTTCAGACGTTCTCGAAGTGGTTTGCTGTGGTTTCCCACTTCTCCAGGCAAATGCCGGATTGGTAGCAAACTTAAGGCCACGGCCGCTTCCTTCCCTCTTCCTGTCTATCCCTTCCAATCTACCCATCCCCCACCAGGCTCTTGTTCATCATAGCAGGTGAGCTCGTCTGGACGAGGTACTGGTTCTCCTTCTGAGTTGTATCCCCGACCCAATATCTCACAATCTAGGACACTGCCACTGCGGTGGTAGAGGTGGGATTGCTCACTGAGTCCGAGGGAAAAACCGACCCTGGAGGGTAAACTGATCAAGAAAGAAAGAACACCTCATGTTCCGAATTAATTTAGGCAGGAGATCACTCCATTCTTAAATATACTATACGTAGTTCTGATAAAAATTTGACTTGTAGTTAATATGAACTGCGGATTTCCTTCACTATATAACTTGGTCGAAGTCCAGAAAATAGCTCAGAAAGCGAAGATTGTCCAAATGTTAAAGATATGTTCAAACAATATTCATGGGTTGTTTACTACTAAAACATTATATTTCAGTAAAATGAAATGACGTGTGGCCTCTGGAGAGGATTTAACTCCCGTAGGCGACCTGCGCGTCGTGATGAAGACGGCACATACACTCAGTCCCCGTGCTAGGGTTAAGATTCCCGACCCAGCCGGGAATCGAACCCGGAACCCGGACTTAAATGTAAACTCGTAACCTCGACCTGAGGTCTTGACAGCTCTTTTCAGGCACCCCCCGCCTCCCAGGGGGTGAGCTGCACGTACCATTTCAACCACATACCACCCCTCCTGCCGTTGTTAAATTTCGGGCAGTACCGGGAATCGAAACCGGGCCTTCGAGAACGGCAGCCAATAGTTACGCTACGGAGATGGACAACCGAGCAAGTGGCCGCGTGCTTTGGGTCACGCGGTTATTAGCTTGCATTCGGGAGATAATGGGTTCGATCCTCAACGTCGGCAGCCCTGAAGATGGTCTTTCGTGGTTTCCCATTTTCACAAACGACACGTTCCCTTCCTTCCTACTCGTAGCCTTTTCCTATCCCGTCGTCGCGATAAGAACTTTCTGCGTCGGTGCGACGGAAAACAAATTGTAATATATACGGTAAGTTATATTAATGATTTCTTGTACCCCTCGTTAGTTTAAATTATCTGTGGCATTTTGTAATAGTAGCAAAACTAACTGCACTTACCACTTTGCAATGATCCGTGATTAGGAGAGAATTCTATTAATTAATTAATTAATTCATTTAACAGTAATAATTGGCACTTTGTTCTAGTGCCTGACAGTCAGCAGCTATCATCGGCTAAGTTCGTGCAGAATATTTAGCCACACCCTCCCTCTGCTTGAGTTTTTCAAAACTAAGGATTGTCACTTTCCTCGAGCTCAGTGTATTGTGAACAGAATTACAGACTCAGAGTACTATAGCATGCCCAGTTTATAATCGGTTCTAATGCTCCTTGGTATTTCTAACACCTTAAAGAGAAAATAATGGCTAATATTATTAGGAGAGTCATACATCTACATATTCATATTCTCATATCGTTTTGATGGAGGACCATATAATATTCTAGATGCAGAAGTCAAATGTAAATATCACTGCTTTCCAGAATGTTTCGTCTTAAAATGAAGAATGAAGGTTTTTTTTTAATAAGTAACCGATATTGAACATACTGAGCACACCAAGTTATTTCTAACTATTTTAGAATTGAACAATATACTAGCTTAATTGATAATTTTACTCCAAAATTCTGAGAGAAAAACTCGAGTCGAGTTCATCTGACTACCGCAAGCTACAGATTACAGACTGAGTTCTTCGGGAACACATGTACTACAAGAAAGGAAAGAAAGCCATATCTATAATCAAAGGATGCAGGAGTAGAACGTACTCCGCACACGAAATTATTCATGACTAATTTAGAATTAAATAATACACTGTCTTAATTAATAATTTCGTTCCAAGATTCTCAAAGAATCAAAGATGAGCGGGACTTGTGAAGACACGATGCGTTCGGCACCATGAGCCGAGTGACGGCGAATATAGCCGATGACGGCTCCTGAGTATCAGTCGCCAGACGGAAGTATAATTGACGGTATATTTTATATTGTTGTTGGACCTGGTTTGATGCAGCTCTCGATTCCACCCTAGCCGGTGCTCTACGTAACTGCTACATCGCTCATTTACTGTATGTTTTGTCATGTTCATCCCTTGGTCAACCCCCACTGTTCTTACCACCTGGGTGTCTGTAAAATGTCACACCTCCTTTTCTGGTCGAATTTCGCCCAATCGTTCTCTAATTATAACTCGATCCATTATCTCTTCCACCGAGCTGACTTCCAGAAACTTCTATAGCACCACATTTCAAAACCTTATATTCTCTTTCCGAGCTAGTTCCATTAGCATACAGTGCCTCACTTCACATAAAAGTGTTCCAAAACATATTTCTAATACGCCGTACTTGTCTATTTAGTCAGCAAGTTTCTTTTCTTAAGAAAGCTCTTCCTTGCTTGTGCTAGTCTGCAGTTTATGTCCTCTTTACTTCTCCTTACTTCATTTCCTACTTTAATATTTCCTTCATCAGTTAACTCCATTACTTTTATTTAGGATTTATTTATTTTCATCTTGTACTCCTTCTTCAAGACTGTGCCCATACCATTCAGCAGTTTCTCCAGATCTTGTGCAGTCTCAGATAAAGTAACAATATCATCGGCAAATCTCAGAATTTTGATTTCCTCTCCTTGGATTGTGTTACCCTTTCCAAATTCCTCTTTGATTTCCTTTACCACCTGTTCTATATAATTCTTGCTTCTCGGTATCTGATACTGATCACTTTTGACAATGTCAAATAGCTCAAAATCATAAATCATGCCTGCCAGATTGTGGCAGCAGAGTTGGCAGGAAACCCCTTAGTCTTGCAAACGATAACGGTCCCTGCACATTTCTTCTCTCTCTGACCGTTCCGTCAGTTCTGAGGATCGTGGTCTCCTAGGAGGCTATTGCAGAGTTCTCTCCATCTCTTGACGTCCTTGGCCAGACGTGCTGCACCAGCGAGGTTCATATACAAATTCGTTAAATGTTACCCCATCGTTCAATATATAATGCAACACATTTTATTTTTCGGCCAATTTCGCTTTGAAAGCACTGGAATTTTGTTTGTGGTGTCTTTGAATATTCCCGCTTCGTCTAGTGGAATTTCATTAATTTCCGATAGGTGGCAGCGCTATAATTAGCCTTCAAAATGGCGTCTGTAACGGAGGTGCGTGCCAAACAGAGAGCAGTTATTGGGTTTCTTTTGGCGGAAAACCAGGGCATCACAGATATTCATAGGTTCTTGGAGAATGTCTAGGGAGACCTGGTAGTGGTCAAAAGCACGCTGAACCTTCTCCACGACAACGAAAGGACACACACAAGTCTGCGTATCCGACAGGAGCTCACAAAACTTCAGTGGACTGTTCTTCCTCATCCACCCTACAGGCCGGATCTCCATCTGTTTAGCACTGCGTGGATGATGCGGCACGACGTTGGCTCCACACAGGCCCTCAGATTACGGTGGCGTAAGGCAGTAGCATTGAACGGTATTGTTGCAAAAGAATTGGGGAATAACATTGTGTATTTGAATCCTGAATAAAACCAACCTGCTTTTAGAAAAAATGTCTTGCATTATATAGTGATCTCCCTTCGTATTATGCTCAAATGTCGCCTCTTGCTTCAACCGTGGAACACGTTCAATTCAATTCGTCTTCGGTAATGCTTGGAAGAAGAGTTAGGTACTTGATCTATTTAGGGTCAGTAATCTGTAACGTAATCCACCTTTTAAGGGCTGGTTTTATCCCGTTTCGTGCGCTACAGAACAACATCGTGGTATCCCTTATCTCTCACACCTACATTCTTCAGTTCTGGAAAAATTTTCTTGTCAGTCTCATGTTCGCCTTGGTGTAACTGAAGTGTCCGAGCATAAATATTGTATCTTATCTGAGATTTGGAGGAATTACGGACTGGCAGGAGAAGGAGTACAAGATGAAAATGATTCGGTCCAAAACAAAAGTAATGTAGTGCAGTCAGGTGATGCAGGAAGTGGATGAATGGTGTCACTTGTACAGCAGAATAACTAGCGATGGCAGAAGTAATGAGAACATAAAATGCAGACTAGCATAAGAAAGGGAAACGTATGTTAAGAACAGAAATTTTCTCACTTCGAACATTGGTATAAGAATTATAAATAAGTTTTTGAAGACTGAAGCGTGGCATTGTATGGAAGTTAAAACTATCTCAGAAAGAAAGAAAGAGAATAGAAGCTTTTGAAATGTGGTGTTACAAAAGAATGCTGAAGGTGAGATGGGTGGGTCGAATCACGATTGAAGAGATACTGAATCCAACACCAGAACTTGTTCAGGGAAGTGTAGGTGGTAAGAACGGTAAAGGTAGGCCTAGATAAACAGATACAGTAGATATAGCAGTTACGTAGAAATGAAAAGGTTAGCAAAGTATAGGGTGACAATGAGAGCTGCATCAAGCCAGTCTGATGAGCCCCACTTCAACAACAACAACACATCAACTTTGAGGTTTTCATAAATATTAGTACCACAAATGCTTTAGAAAGTAATTCCGGTCACGAGCATCGAAAAGGGTTACATCTGACTGAGCAAGACTCCTCTCAGTTAAAGTCTTCCTACCGCACAGATTGCCCAGACTAGCAGACAATGCACCCAACACAGACGCAGTGTTGTGTCCAAGATGGCGTAACCACTTGTGTGAAGTGCCCATTTGATTAGCAGGCCATTACCACTCACTACTGCATGGGGACCTTGTTCAGTATCAGTGATTGTCCAAAAATTATCGCCAGTTTATTTTTCAGCTGTCACTGGCCGGCCAGAGATAACAACACTAGTCTATAGAGATATGATCTTCCTCTTGTCTCCGCTGTGAAGCTCTCATCCTCTCCGACATTCCGGTTGCTTTCCGCCTTAATCTTCTCATTCCACGCTCTTCACTCGACGTAGCCTTCATACTGTTTCTCTGTATGTGATTATGCACATCTTTCCTTTACTCACACATCCTCGAATTTATAATATGAAGCTTTTCAATTTTTTTCACAATTCTCAAATCATCCACGTCTGGCTGTCTCTTATACAAAGAGATCTTATTTCTTCTTAATTTTGTGGTTCGGATTTGCAAAATGTGCTCCACATGCTTAACTTCATAGCCGAGTGCTATCTCGCGAAGACTGGCGTGGTTCGAAATCGGGACTATTTCTGTGAGATTTTTGAAATGAAAAATTCACATACCTGTAAAATGTAATCTTCTTAAAATTGAAGGTCATGTGACTATAATCACGATATAAACAGTGACATAAGTCTGGAGGTTACGTGGTTATAATCACGATATAAACAATGACATAAGACTGGAGGTTACGTGGCTATAATCGCGATATCAACAGTGACATAAGTCTGGAGGTTACGTGGCTATAATCACGATATCAACAGTGACATAAGTCTGGAGGTTACGTGGTTATAATCACGATATCAACAGTGACATAAGTCTGGAGGTTACGTGGCTATAATCGCGATATCAACAGTGACATAAGTCTGGAGGTTACGTGGCTATAATCACGATATCAACAGTGACACAAGTCTGGAGGTTACGTGGTTATAATCACGATATCAACAGTGACACAAGTCTGGAGGTTACGTGGCTATAATCACGATATCAACAGTGACACAAGTCTGGAGGTTACGTGGCTATAATCACGATATCAACAGTGACACAAGTCTGGAGGTTACGTGGCTATAATCGCGATATCAACAGTGACACAAGTCTGGAGGTTACGTGGTTATAATCACGATATCAACAGTGACACAAGTCTGGAGGTTACGTGGCTATAATCACGATATCAACAGTGACATAAGTCTGGAGGTTACGTGGTTATAATCACGATATCAACAGTGACACAAGTCTGGAGGTTACGTGGCTATAATCGCGATATCAACAGTGACATAAGTCTGGAGGTTACGTGGCTATAATCACGATATCAACAGTGACATAAGTCTGGAGGTTACGTGGCTATAATCACGATATCAACAGTGACACAAGTCTGGAGGTTATGTAGCTATAATCACGATATCAACAGTGACACAAGTCTGGAGGTTACGTGGCTATAATCACGATATCAACAGTGACATAAGTCTGGAGGTTACGTGGCTATAATCACGATATCAACAGTGACACAAGTCTGGAGGTTACGTGGCTATAATCACGATATCAACAGGGGCATACGTTTGGAGGTTATGTAGCTATAATCACGATATCAACAGTGACATAAGTCTGGAGGTTACGTGGCTATAATCACGATATCAACAGTGACACAAGTCTGGAGGTTACGTGGCTATAATCACGATATAAACAATGACATAAGACTGGTGGTTACGTGGCTATAATCACGATATCAACAGTGACACAAGTCTGGAGGTTATGTAGCTATAATCACGATATCAACAGTGACACAAGTCTGGAGGTTACGTGGCTATAATCACGATATCAACAGTGACACAAGTCTGGAGGTTACGTGGCTATAATCACGATATCAACAGGGGCATACGTTTGGAGGTTATGTAGCTATAATTACGGTATCAACTGTCTCTGATTTCTCTTACTAGTCATTTTACTAGTGGCGGTTTGAGGAACTGAAGTTTATGTTTTTCGTGTGAACTACGATGTTCAGTTCTTCTGTTCCAGGTAAACACGGGTTATCTCTTGAGGCCAATAAGTGGATCAGCATCTGTTCCAATAAGAGCAATACAAGGTGGCTTTCTTAAAGTTAATCTGGTGAGCTTTATCGGGCGGCAAGCCCATCAATCTGGACGTGACAAATGGCAGAGATAAACCAGCAGCGATATTCGCAGAACTGGCGTATTTTGTTTAACACTCCCATAACTTGTGGAACTTCTCCGAACAAGGCGGAGCAAGTTCTCGTCCCATGTACGTCGTCGGAAATTTCCTACCATTCAGAGGGGCAAAGAAGTGTTTCAATATGTTGTTACACCTACCCTTCTCAGCAATGTCGTCCTTTAAATCACTTCGACACCCATTGGCTTATATTTTAAGTTGTCGACGTTATTACCATAGTAGCTATAGTTTAACTGTATTACAATAAACTTAGAAATATTCGTTACTTTGCACTGCATACACGTTTTGAATTAGCTGCCAAAGGTGAAGTAACAAACTGGCGAACACGCTGTTTCCGCTTTCTGAATTTCAAATTCACCCTATAACATTGCAGGTGAATGTGGGTAGATCGCCAGCAGCAAGTAGAGATGAGAGATGAGAGTAAGAGGACAGAATATGCTCTATCCATCTATACGCAAACACAATTATTTATTTATTTATTTATTTATTTATTTATTTATTTATTTATTTATTTATTTATTTATTTATTTATTTATTTATTTATTTATTTATTTATTTATTTATTTATTTATTTATTTATTTATTTATTTACTTTCAACACGTTCCTTTTTCAGCATTCCTCCAACCATTCAGTGGTGATACAACGTGAAAGGTGTAGCGTAAAATAATGGTTTTTCATACAGTGATCTACTTTCGAAAATTGTTGGTATTTCTCACTCGCTAGAACTGGAGTGGGGTGAGGGAAATACATATATATATATATATATATATTACTTTCATCATAAACCAATATGAATTATGTGGCTGCATTTTTTATTAAACCATTTGCATCATTTTAATTCAATTAACGAGTTGTAGATTGAATAATGCTGATATAAATAATTAAAAACGACTTTGCAGGTTTATCCGTCGCGTCCTACCTACCAGCTGAATTTGAAGTGTGTGGTCTTGTGGCACCGACACGATAAATACCGCTTGTCTATGGCTGCACCACGGTAGAAGTCTTCTAACACTGAGTTACGTCCCACTAACTACTTTTAGGATTTTCGCAGACGCCGGGTGCCCAAATTTTGTGCCGCAGGAGTTATTTAACGTGCCAGTAAATCTATCGACACGAGGCTGCGTATTTGTGCACCTTCAAATATCAACAGAATATCGAACCTGCCAGGTTGGGGTTAGAAGGCCAGCGCGTCAACCGTCTGAGCCACTTAGTTCAGCAGATATGGAGATTTTCCCCCTTCTTTAACCATGTCATCTTGTTTAAACCATCCTGACAGCAAAAATCCGTCGCGACAAACACGTAAGCCATCAACTAAAGACAACAGACAAACTTTCCGACACAGCTATCACATATTTCCAATAGATCACAAATTACAAAGGAAGGAACACTTTCACCAAAACATTGCTCAGAATGTATCAAGAATCGTGTTTCTGTATCGGTCGTGCCCTCTGTAACAAGGAAAACGATTTAATGAAAATCGGTATATAAAGTCAGGAAATAAGGAACTATGTACAATCTAGGCTATAAATAATTCTTATTCACGCTGGATGAAATTGTAGTTTAGCGGAAGGTGCGTAAAATGTATTTTCTAAATGCCTATGGCATAGGTCTCATCGAAAAGTATTACATAACAAAAGTTATCTATACTAATATATAAAGAGCTAAAGTTTGTTTATATGTAATGGCTAATCTCAGGAACTACAGGACCGATCCGAAAAATTATTTTACTAATGACGGTATTCATTATTCCTGAGGGACATGGGCTATATTTTATTTTCAAAACAATTCGTGGGGGTGGGGGGCGGCGATATAAATATAATAGTCTACTATAGGAGAAATATCGAATATGTCCTGCAAGGACGAGACAAAGCTCAATGTAAGCCCCTTGACGCAAAGCGGTAAGCCGTACGGGCCCTAAAACTAACCGTCGGAGATATTCTCACCACACTACCCCTACTCTAGGAATCGGATAAAGAAATGAACTGCCGTAACCATGGCAATATCAGCTCCAGTATCCTTACAGCAGTGAGATTGTCTACAGTATATCACAAAAACCTAACGTGTTACAGACATGAAAATTGGTATTTGGAATCTCCTTTAAACATAAAAGAACACAAATTTTTGTTTTCAGAAAATCCATTTAAGATGTGAGGGTGGAGGGGGTGGAAAAAAGTGAGGAAGGAGTTGAATTCTTTATATGATGATACATATATCTCAGAAACTGAAGATGTTACAGACGTTAACATTGGTACTAGGAATCTCCTTTAAAAATTAATGAACACACATTTTTTTGGAAAATCCACTTAAGGGGTGAAAAGAATAAAAAAGGGTGAATTTTTAAAATGAGTGTCATCTTCTACCACTTTTCACACACCTGTCGGGTCGCGGGTTCGAACTGTGTCACACATGTGCATTTGACCCTGTTTACGGCTGGATGCCCTTCCTGACGCCAACTCTATGTGTAGCAATGTTATTACTTTTGCGTGTTCCGCTTGTGGTTGGTAATGTGGTATGTTCAGTGAATATGAAGAGGAGAGTGTTGGGACAAACACAAACAACCTGTTCCCGAGTCAGAAGAATTAATCATACGCGATTAAAACCTCGACCCAGCCCGGAATCGAACCCGGAAACCTGTGAACCGAAGGCCTCAATGCTGACCACTCAGACAAGGAGTGGGGCAGTTTAAAAAAAGAGTATATCTCATAAACTTAACATGTTACAAACATGAAAACTGGTATTTGTAATCTCCTTTAAAAATAAAAAATAAAACGTACTTTTTGTTTTCGAAAAATCAACTTAAGCTGGAGACCGAAAATAAGTGAAGAAGTTGAATTCTCCTTAAAGGATACTTATCTCTCAAAAAATAATATGTTAAAGACGTGAAAATCGGTATTTGGAATCTCCTTTAGAAATAAAGAAACCGTCTTTTTTCGACTTAAAAGAGGACTGTTTCTCACATGTAGACTTCCACAGATTTAGCTTTGCCAGTAGCCCGGTCATCTTAGACCTAAACGTGGGTTACAAAAGCTTTCTGGGGTAAATGAAATGCAATTTTTCGGTGAGTTTGTATGTCTTAGTGCAGTACCGAGGAGCAATTATTTTTGATCAAATTACGAAATCCTCGCGAGCGAAGTCGTGGGTAACGGCTGCTAGATAATAAAGACAAGACGGAGTCAGTAGATGCTGAGTCGAAAGAAAACTAAATATCAAGACATTCAATACTGCAAACTCATAAAACTGATCAACAATGACATTACATTGACCATTTTTGCGATTTGTGGCTCGATCACTGCTGCGTCCCGAGTTAAACAGCCTGGGGAGATGAATTGTCCCATCAACGGCAGCTTCTACTGTTAACTACGCTTTCATTCTTTTGACGACGTGTTTATCTATCTTTTTGTATGTCTTAGTATGTTTCTAGAGTTCAAGTTGAATAAAATCCATTATTGCACTTCAAAAGAATTACCTTATTCAATTTTATTACATTTGAATCTATTTTTTCAAAAATCATTTTATAAGAAAATAAGGTGCGGCGAATATTAGACCCACTGCTTATTTTAAATTTATAATAATTTTCCCCATCATTACTTTTTTAAATAATAGTCGGTGGGTAAATTTTACTTTTTTTTTTTTTTTTTTACAATTCGCTTTACGTCCTACCAACACAGATAGGTCTTATAAAGACGATTGGATAGGAAATTGGTGGTGGTGGTTATTGTTTTAAGAGGAAGTACAACTAGGCAACCATCCTCTATATAACACTGAACGGAGAGTAAAAAAAAATGGAAGGGATCCGACACTTCGAAAAATGAAGATATCGGCCAAAGAAAGACCTGGGCCACGAAGGGCGTGAAAATGAAAGACTCCCTAGGCCTCGGAACCTAATACCGGGGGTCGGAAAAGAACAAGAGTTGACCAAGAGAGATCGCATAGGATAGATGAAAGAGAAGAACCTGGCACAAGTAAGTGGAAACAATGCCAGGACTCAGCTGAGGGCTCCATGGTCGCCGCTGGGGCCCCTTTTAGTCGCCTCTTACGACAGGCAGGGAACACCGTGTGTATTGTTCTACCGCCCGCCCCAGCATTTCTCGGGTATGAACATGGAAAACCGTCTTCAGAACTGCCGACAGTGGAGTTCGAACTCACTATCTCCCGAAATCAATTGTAAATTATAATCTATTTCATTTTGTTTAATCTCATACCATCAGGCTAGGGCCCTTTAAACAACAACCATCATCAACATCTGGACACAGTCTTCCAGTGAGCGTCCAACTTCCGCTCGTTAACTTCTTATCACTTTCCTCTGCCTCCTGAAACGCGCGCCCTCTTCCGTAACGTCATTTCAGCGGAATATGGCATTCGTACAATTAACAAGATGAACACTCATCCGACTTCCACTGAATTAAGCAATTACTCACTGGGTATTATCTCTACAACGTCAGAATTTGTACGAAAAGGAATTACTCGTTAAGAGAAATGTTGATAAGGATATCAGTCTGCACGTCGCCACGAACATTGCTAGCAACATGTGGTCGCCAGCCCTAAATGCAGATCACTGCTGATTCACAGACTGAAAATCTTTTTGATTACATTACACATCAGACTACCATAAACAATACTAGTTTTTTCTTTCTTTGCTAGTTGCTTTACGTCGCACCGACACAAATAGGTCTTATGGCGACCATGGGACAGAGAAGAGCTAGGAGTGGGAAGGAAGCGGCCGTGGCCTTAATTAAGGTACAGCCCCAGCATTTGCCTGGTGTGAAAAGCTGCCGGAACAGTACTAGCATCCAGTAAAGTTATCTAATAGAATTATTTGCCAAGTAGGCTACAAAAAGGCAAACTTTAGCGAATGAATCCAGGATGGGTGCACCTAAGTTCTTTGTGTTCCTGTTGCATAAAATGTATTTATCTTAGTAAGCGATTTATGGAACTGTGAAGGTAGTTCTCGAAACCTAAAGGAAGACTTCCGTTTAGTAAAAGCTCTGTAAATTATGCACGCAATTTAAAAATAAAATAACATGTTATATCTAGTCAATTTTCTTCTTAGTCCTGGCGCATTTCACATAAACGAAGATGGTTACCAAATGTTACTTCCTCTTAAGACAACAATCTCCACCGTCATTTAAAATGATGGACGTTTCTATGCAACGATATAATGAAACCTGTGGCCTGTTCACAAAAGAACTTTGCAACTTTTCACTTTGCACTTTTAAGTTCACGTTTTGTTCCACCATCACTTTTCAGATTTAGTTTGCAAAGTGAAGAGTTTGAAAACTTTTTACTTTTCAAGCCTGTCATGTTCCTCCATTGGTACAGAAATGCAAAGAGCAAAGAAAAGAAGTGAACAATTTTCATAAATCTTGCAAAGAAATGATTCTCTTTTCATCTGTTCATTAACAGGTATGCACACTAGTTTCTCGGCGTGTAATTTTGTTTAGTGATATCAACATGTTGCGAGGAGAGCTTGTGTTATCATCAACTGAGGACAGTGATGAAGAATCCAACAAGACAGGATTAATTTTCATAACCTCACTTGAACGGAATTTCGCGAGTGTTTTCGTATTACACCAACACAGGCTGACTATATTCTTGAAATGCTCCACTACAAGAAGAAGTCAATCCCTTTCCGAAAAAGATCACATTCTTATATGTTTACATTGGTTGGCAAATGGTGCACAGCTGCACGGTCTACAGCAATACCTGGAACATCAGAATCAATTATTTGCAAAACTATTACCAAAGTCGTAGATGTTATAGTAAAATTTAATATTTCCTAACATAGTACGTTGGCCTGATAATCCTCATAATATAGTGAAGGGTGAATTTCCTACTGTGTGTGGATGTGTTGACGGTACTCTCGTAAAAATTGATGCTTGCCATCATTTGAGAGGTTATTTTTAAAGTTGCCAAAAAGGATGTCCCGTTTCTTCTTGACAACTCCTAGCACAGCCAGCTTCTTGTAATTATATTTCTTTGTGATGATCTAAACTTAAAAATACCGGCATCACAATTATACTGTCAAGTTCGCCGCGAAAAGTAAAGCATTAAAATCATGGAGTATTATACAGTTTGCCCATGGAATAAACTTGATCGGATCACTCATTCGCAAAGACTCTTCACTTTACGAAGAAATTGAAAAGTAAAACCTAGATCATGGTGGAACAGAAAGACTTTGCACTTTGCAAGAATTGAAAAGTGGAAAGTACAAAGTTGGAAAGTTCGTTCGTGGAACTGGTCCCAGTTTGCGATGCACACTTACGACGTGGTGATGGTTGTTGTTGTTTTAAGGAGAAGTACAACTTGGAAACCATTCTCTATTAACATTAATCAGAGAGAAAGATGGAAAGGGTCCGGCGAAAGAAAGACGAGGACGCCCCAGGCCTCGTGTTGGGGTCGACCAACAGAGGTCGGAGCTTGGCACAAGTAAGTGGAACCAATGCCAGGACTCACCTAAGGGCCCCGTGGTCGCCTCTTATGACAGGCTGGGGATACCGTGAGTGTTTTTCTACCGCCCCCGGCCACAGGGGGAGCGCACTTGGTGCATGTAAATTCTGTACGTGGAGTGAGGATGAGAAGTACCGTTGTTGTTTTCAGCATCTTTGTGGGTCACGTCAAGAGCTTCACACAGACAACATGTCAATAAGTACGTCATTAGTCTTCTTCAGACTGTCTTCACTACTGAAACATGTTTACAGAGATCTGCATCGGGAAACACATTCCGTATAATGGATATTTGTGAGACTACCAAGTCTGAACGACCCGATGCATCTAGATTACGTTTCACAAACAATTAGAGTATGGTCTGGGATAACATGTAGCTGTTACTTAAGGGGGCAATGCAGCGAAAGAATCCTGGGACCACTAGAAGAGAATACGCTGCCTAAATCATTAATTTGTTGAAAACAGCCTCCAAGTGAGCTTAGAACTCAGTCTAGTACCAAAAAAATGTCTTTCAAGAAATGAAATTCAAACTGATAACGATATTTGCTTCTAACGAATCGTTTTCTGGAGACATATGTATGGATTTTGGAGACGACAAGTGAAGGATTCAGTGCGTCGAAAGCGAGAAACTGGCTCTGGGCCTCGGAAACTACGAGAAATAATCGGTTCCCTACAGTGTGATGAGGTGAGGCTCTTTGATAAAAGAGCCTTCTATATGTCCCTCAGTCATAGCCATCCATAAGTACTTCACATCACAGCCTGCAAGTTCACATCGACATCTGTACTCTAACGCCCCTCTTTGATAATATGTCTCTTAGTCATCGCCATCCATCAATACTTCACATCACAGCCTGCAAGGTTACTAGGTAACATCGCCATAAGACATATGGCGGTTGGCTCTCACTATTGTAACGGCTGCAGGATTTTGAGGGTTTTGTAGACTTACTTATTAGAAACACAAGACGCAAGAAACATCAGTGCGATTCCAATGTTGTTCATGATCACTTTCTTCAATCACGTCCAATTGTGTAATTTTCAAATCTGCTGCCTCTGTGGATCAGCGGTAGAGTGTCGGCCTCCGGATCCCAAGATAGCGGGTTCAAACCCGGCAGAGGTAGTCGGATTTTTGAAGGGCGGAAAAAAGTCCATTCGACACTCCATGTCGTACGATTTCGGCATGTAAAAAATCTCTGGTGACACATTTGGTGTGTACCCGACAAAATTCATTAAATCTCAGCCATAGATGCTCAAGAGAGTTTCGGTTTACTCGGTCTGCCATCTAGTGGGGGCCTAGAGTAAAACGGAACGTCGAAATTGACGAGCAGACAGCCAGATGGCGTCAAATTGAAATGTCTGCACACGGTAGCTGAGGCCATACGATTATTATTATATTATTATTATTTTCAAATCCACTCCACCTTTCTTGTCTTCTAACAAAGTCGCACTTGATATAGATGCACCTTCATTTACTTGTAAACTAGCTATTAACCGCAGCTTCGCTTGCGTGGATTTCATAATTTGATAAAAGCAACCGTTTCTCGGTACTGCACTAACACATTATCTCAAAATCCCGAAAATATAAGAAAATCACCGAAAAAATTTCATTTACCCCAGAACCTCTCTGTAAGCCACGTTTGTTGTATTGGCTTCTGGGGGTAACTGTCAGAGCTGACTGTGGAACATGTGAGAAACAGTCCTCTCTCAAGTCGAAAACAATAAGATACGCGTTTCTTTATTTTTAAAGGAGATTCCAAATACCAATTGTCACGTCTGCAAGATCTTCAGTTTTTGAGATATACTGTACTCATTTTAAAAATTTACCCCCTTAAGTGGATTTTCCGAATACAATAAACGTGTTTCTTCATTTTTGAAGGTCATTGCAAATGCCAGTTTTAATATCTGTAACATCATCTGTTTTTGATATAAAAGTATCCTCATACAAAGAATTCAACCCCTTTTTCGGTCCTTTTCACCCCTAAAAGGGATTGTCCGAAAACAATAAATAAATGTTTCTTTATTTTTAAAGGAGATTCAGAATACCCATCTTCACGACTGTAATATATTCGGTTTTTATATATAAATATCCCAATTAAAGGATTAAACCCTATTTTCAGTCCCTTTCACACCTCCTTAAGTGAATTTTCCAAAAACCTGAAGTTATATGTTTCTTTATTTTGAAAATAGATTCCAAATACCAGTTTTTATTACTGTAACTTGTTGCGTTTTTGAGATATACTCATTTGAAGAAATCATCGCATTTTCACTTCTTTTAACTGCCTTAAGTGGATTTTCCAAAAGCAAAACTATGCGTATTTCTAAAAGTGTTTCCAAATACCCATTTTTACGTCTGTAACATCTTAATTTATGAGATATACTCATTTTTAAAATGCACCTCCATTTTTTTCACTTCTCTTCACCCCCAGCCCCTCCTCGGAAGTGCACTTTCCAAAAATAAAAAGTATGCGTTTCTTTATTTTTAAGGAAGATTCCGTGTACCAATTTTCACGTCTGTAACATCTTCGGTTTTTTTTAGATATAACTCTCCTCATAAAAGGGATTCAACCCCTTTTTCCGATACAATAAAATATGTGTTTCTTTATTTTTAAAGGAGACTCTAAATGCAAATGTTCACATCTTCGAACTGTTCAGTTTATGAGATGTACTCGTTTGCCCGTCATACTTCTAGCTGTATTTCTTAGTGAGACTGACGATTTGTGTTACGAACTTATTTTATACTACAATATTATTTTTACACTCGAATGCACTATCAATGAATATCTAGTCATAACAACAAACAATTTCCACTATTGACTGTTGATTACGGTAAATTATTTTGATAACCTCTGGAAGTAAGATATCAAGCATACAAAATCTCCAATCGGATCTTTTCTTCCGGACGATGAGCAGTTCAAGAATCATCACTGGAGAAACCGTATGATGATCCATATCCAGTGTTCCAAACCTTAATCATCACGTGAACATTTAAATTGATCGTTGTGAAGCCTGACTACTTACTAACTAACGGAAGTGGACATCACTTGGAAACACCAGATCCTCAGACGAACTCCCATGCGTAGAACTGTCCCTTTCCCTTCTCGATATTTGGAAGTTCTGAAGGGGGATCGGCGTGATAGAATACAGGAGAAGGTAATAAAGAAGCGTTCGTGATAGTCGATAACGTAAGCGTGAAAATTCCACCATTCTGGGCCCAGAAGTCGGAAATATGGTTTGCACAAGCTGAAGCTCAGTTTACGATCTCGGGAATCACTTCGGAGATGACACAATTTAAATTGATCTCCTAGCACAGAACGTTGCGTGTTCACATCACGTCGGGGCCACCAATATCTGCAGGAGACTAGCATAACGCAGCACTTCTTATTTATGTTGCATTACAATATTATTGCACACTAGAATGCACTATCGATGAATATCTAGTCATAACAACAAACAATTTCCAAAGAAATCAAAATATCCCATCGCAATTTCTTCTGTCCAAGGAGTACACAATGTGCATAATGTCAAGTAGTACATTGTCATGTGGTCCCCACACGAACTATCCAACAAGGCAGTCCTAACGTCAGTTGATAGTGTAGATACTTCATTGTCCCGTGCCTTACTAATACTTCAACTCTTTGGGGATATGCCAATTCTGTGACAGTTTGCTCGGGGAGACCCAGCTTAACATGGGGAAAATAGGCCAATATTCATTCGATTGTTATATACACTATGCTACACACATTGTTGACAAATGCTGCACATATCACAGTATTGGCATGCTTCCTAGCAATCAGAAGCAACTTGAATAATGTCAAAATTCTAATTATAACATTTTAAAATCAAATGTTCAAAATTTCCCGCCTTTTTAACAATATATCACGCTTTCCTGCATAACTATCTTACTGTTTCACGGATAATTATGATTTTTTCAGGTTTTTCTCCCATAGTGTTGTACTACAATCTGTACCTCATTCAGATCAATAGGATTTATATTAGATTTTATATAACATATTTTTAAATGTTAATATTTTCAGGTGCTTGGAATAAAAAATCGACAAAAATATCTAAATCACAGTCTATGTTAATGATTGAGGCTCATTTTGTAGGTGGAGGTTTGATACAGACTTAAAAAAAGTACGAATATTCTTATAAACCTGGAATTTATAAGGGAAACAGTGATATATTGTTAAAAAGACGGGAAATTTTGAACATTTGATTTTAAAATATCGTAATTATTAGAATTTTGACATTATTGAAATTGCTTCTGGTTGCCAGGAAGCGTGCCAGTACTGGGATATGTGCAGCAATTGTCAACAACAATTGTAGCATATTTAACAATCGAATGAATATATTAACTTTTTTTTTGTTAAGCTGGGTCTTAGCAAAGCGCTGTATTAGTGTCCATATATGCAGGCTTCATCATTCACAATACAGAGCTTCTCCGGCTAACATTATCACACCATAACACGGCAATGTAGATATTGGTTTAGATGAAACCTGTCTCACAACGTTGAATAAGAACGCGGATCTGTACAAGAATGGAAAGCGCAATACAAGGACGAAACGTTTTGCCCCGAAGTATGAGAGTTCATCCATTTCTTGGCCCAACCTGTACATCTACTTCCTGGCCCTAAACACTCGCTATTAGGATTCTCGGATAAATAAGCAAGCCTGCAACATGAAGTACAAAGGTTCCACTACAAGAGAAGTAAAGAAAAGCGTCAATCCTTTATTACATTCAGTGTGGTAAGGCTGTGCGAGCCGGGGTAAAAAAATAGAAGGAAACGTGCAACGTGGATATAAACACCATATACAACCATTCCTCCTCTCACTTTAGCGTGCCACATCTAACCTATCTGAAGTCCAGCAAGTATATTCAGACGACGTTGAAAACACAACTCTCACTTAGCAAGAAGGTGCCGTAGCACGGCTCTAGGGCCAGATCATATTCTTTTTTAATTTCGTGTGGCTATTTCTAGCCGGGTGCAGCCCTTGCAAGGCAGACCCTCCGATGAGGGTGGGCGACGTCTGTCATGTGTAGGTAACTGCGTGTTATTGTGGTGGAGGATAGTGTTATGTGTGGAGTGTGAGTTGCAGGGATGTTGGGGACAGCACAAACACCCAACCCCCGGGCCATTGGAATTAACCAATGAAGGTTAAAATCCCCGACCCGGACGGGGATCGAAGCCGGGACCCTCTGAACAGAAGGCCAGTACGCTGACCATTCAGCCATATTCTTATGAGAGCAGTCAAATGGTGGTGGTGGTGATTATTGTTTTAAGAGGAAGTACAACTGGGAACCATCGTCTATATATGACACTAATCAGAGAGAAAAATGGAAGGGATCCGACACATCGAAAATGAAGGTATCGGCCAAAGAAAGACAAGGGCCACAAGGGGCGTGAAAATGAAAGACTCTCTAGGCCTGGAATGCTCTAATAGCGTTGGGGTCGGAAAAGAACAAGAGTTGACCAAGGGAAGTCGGATAGGATACGTGAAAGTGAGGAGCCTGGCAAAAGTAAGTGGAGGCAATGCCAGAACTCAGCTAAGAGTCTCGTGGTCGCCATCCCACGCTTCCAAGATCAGAGCCCCTGGGGCCCGTTTCATTCGCCTCTTACGACTGACAAGGGATAGCGTGGGTGTATCAGGGATGACATATGTTATGAAATAATTCACTAACTGCACCCAGCAAGGTCTGTTGTCCTGTGAATTCCCTATTCTCGTCTTAGAATCATAGAACGTGTTTAACGAACATTAGTGGACTTCATTCAATATCTGTACGGGTTCATCTGGAACAGAAATGAACACCTCTACAGTATTCTGCCCAGCCAAATCTGAGAAGAATGATTTAGATTTCTTTAAGAGCTACACATGTTAGCGATATAATAGTTTAGACAGCGTTCTAGACATACCATACATTTTTGTATAACGTTTTTGCACTCCAGATAAATTAGAATAATTTTACATTGTCTGTAATAATCTGGAAGAAATCTTTCTAATATTGAAAACGTTATTGAAATCAGTTCGGTAGTTCTGGAGATTACTGTCCGTAAGAGATTCATGGACTTTCTCTCTGTATAATATACATACATCATACATACATTCGTCATTATAAACTGTTACGCATTTCAGCGTTCAGTCTGCAAGCCTCTGTGAATTGATTAAATGTCGCCACAATCCTCTATTTGCAACTAGTGCTGTGGCCTCATTTAGTTCTATACCTCTTATCTTTAAATCCAACCATCGTCTTCTTCTTGGTCACCCTCTACTTCTCTTACCCTCCATAACAGAGTCCATTATTCTCTTAGGTAACCTATCCTCCTCCATTCGTCTCACAAGATATTAGTGCGTATATTATGCTGTAGATGGTGACGGTGAAGAAGGCAGCAAACTAGCTCACTCGTCATCTTACCTGAGTATAAAGAACGCCACAACCGGCCTGCACTCTGACGATTTACCAGACAGGTATTTGTTAACAAGAATATAACATATCTGAAGCTGGTTATATACCCAACGTGTGAACATTGCTAACGCCATTACTGTATCAACTCAGAAGACCTGAGGATGTGTGTTACGACAGTCTTAGGACACCGCACACGAGTATTGCTTCAAGTTATGGAGCACATGGTCAAAGTTAATAGGTTAAGGAAATAATTACGAAAAAAAAAAAAAAAAAGCAAAGCAAAGCAAAGTCACCTCCGCACAGGCCATGAAGGCCCTTGGAGGAGTGGAAGGTAAAGGCTTCTACCATTGTTAACCTCGGCACGTGATGGGGTAGAGTGGTTAGCTCTACGCCCGGCCGCCTTTGTCCCCAGGAATTAACCTGGTAGTCATTTTTGGTGTAGGCTGAGTGAACCTCAGAGCCATATGCACCTCCGGAAGTGGAAATCTCGTTTCTTAAATTTTACGACTTCCTGACGTGGATTCGAACCCACGTCCTTCCGGGCGAACCGGGCACGCCTTTACCGCCTCGGCCAGGCAGCCCCTAATTACGAAAACAAGTCTGCTGAAATAACGTACATATTTCCCATTTCCAGGAAAGGTGTAAGGTGGATGTAAACAACATTTATATAACAATTTTTCCTCTCAGATTTCAGTACCGAGTAGTTGTGAACATGCGACCTATCCGAAATCTAGCAAGTAGTATATTTAGACAACTCAACTGTCACTAAGGAATAATTTGCAGCAGCAGTCGAGAGTATCGGCTCTAGGGCCAGGGATGATATTATAATAGATTATGAGGTAATTGCAAACATTGCATCGAACGTGGTAGCAAAGTCTGTTGTCCTGAATGTTTGATGTGACACCTCTGATCTCTTCTTACGATAAGAATAAGAGAGCGTGCGTGTTCGTAATAAACGATTTCTGATATATCAGCGTGGCTTCTCCTGGAACACGTCTATGCTAGAATCAGTATTATCCCCAACCGAACTAAGGAACGCGTTTCATCTTCTTGTCTTCGCAAAATCTCTTCATCCTTTCGCTGTGCTTCTTTTTATGTTCTTCTGCCCATCCTGTACCTTGTCTTTTAGGTTCATCAGCAAATTCGTGTTTGTTTATGAGATTTCTGATTTTTTTTCTGTCTTGCAAGATTTCTTCATTTATACCAATTTTCTGAAGATCTTTGTTTATTTCTGTAAGCCAGTTGCAATTTTTAGAGATACTGCGAGGATTAGTAATTTGTTTGTGAGTCAATTGTTATCCATCCTGGTCAGGTGACCATAGAATTTTAATCTTCTTTTTCTAATAGTGTCTGTAATTTTTCTGTTACTTGATATATTTCCTGTGATTTCCTTTTCATCCAAATGCCATTTTCGCATTTAGGTCTTAGAATTTTCCTGATCATTTTCCTCTCTTGTTTTTCGATGTTTTTATTTGTGATCTGACACTAATTATGCGAGTTTCTGATGTATAATGGGTTTATTATTATTATTATTATTATTATTATTATTATTATTATTATTATTATTATTATTATTATTATTATTATTATTTATGATGTCGCTTAAGTGCGGCCAGTATCCAGTATTCGGGAGATAGTGGGTTTCAACCCCACTGTCGGTAGCCCTGAAAATGGTTTTCCGTGGTTTCCCATCTTCACACCAGGCAAATGCTGAGGCTGTAACTTAATTAAGGCCACGGCCGCTTCCTTCCCACTCCTAGCCCATCCTTGTCCCATCGTCGCCATAAGACCTACCTGTGTCGGTGCGACGTAAAGCAAATAACAAAAAAAAAAAAAAAAAAAAAAATGATGAGCCCTGCTAGGACCCTCATGTCAATTTTAATTCATTCTTCCTTGGAATCGTTCCATTTTTAAACTTTCTCTCTCTCTCTCTCTTTCTATAGTTTCCTCTTCTGTTATTTTATTCCTTGCCGCTCGTTGTGGATATTTTCTCCCGAAGACACCTGAATACGAGCTTTGTCAATCTGTTATCAATTCTATGCATATGTCCAAAAAATAAATAAATAATGTTATTTGCTTTACGTCCCATTAATTACTTTTACGGTTTTTGGAGACGCCAAGGTGGCGGAATTTTGTCCGCAGGAGTTATTTTATGTACCGACACAAGGCTGACATATTTGAGCGTGTTCAAATACCCCCGGACTGCCGCGTTGGGGTCAGAAGGCCAGCATCTCCACTCAGTCCGGCAATGTGTCCAAAAAATAACAATATTATTTCTCTTATTGTTTCTGCCTTATTTTAAGATATTTAGATAGACATGTTTTGTTGTAAAACTCTTTAGTGGTGCCATACGCACTTTCCATCTTGTGTAACCTTACCTCTACAGCAGATTTTTCTAAACAATTGTATTAAATTAATTTTCCAAGATATTTTAATTTCTTTACTTTCTACATTAAACTAATATACGTATGTCGTAAAAAATTGGAGCGTGTTTTATTTTTGTAATAAATTTGTTTGTTTTTTCTACAGAGATGCTCAAAGCTGTTTGGTTGGCTATTTCTTGGAAGACATTGATTTGCCTAAATGCATGTGTCAGCCTCACTGAAAGTATTATTATTATTTTTGAACTTAACATTTTCGCGTATTCTGTACCGTTTCATCGTGTCGACCGGACGAAACGTTCGGCGGGCTGTTGTTTCATGGAGTTAGCTCATTCTGAAACAGCGTGAACCGGGCGTATGAGCGTTACAGATTTGGTCACACTGATAAGTTATCTCACGCCCTTGTCAATGTATTAGCTGCTGAAGATCGCTTCGCAGGCGAATTTAAAGGGGCTGTACGAGGTGCTTGAGAGCACCAATGGAACACGGAGAAACCAACAGTTTGACGCTGATTTCTCGGCGTGGCTCTCCTTAGCCACGTGCAGATTTAACACCCCCACCTCACAAAGTCCCCGCGAAGCGATCTGATTGGCTGATAAAATGACACGGCTTGAGATGCCCAATTATTTTTTCAAATTATTTATCAGTGTGACGAACCCTCTAACGCTTATATACTTGCTTCACGTTGTTTCGGACATCTCTGATTTGGATTGCACCGAACTTCGTCGCACCTTCTAATCATTTTTGCTCGGCCCGATGGCTCACCACCCATAACTTAGCTTCCCGCTGATACAATCAGCATATTGCGCCGACACTTAGTTGGAAGTCAGCCCCCCGCCCCCCAACACCATGTCAAGCTGCGTGCTCCATGTTATTGATTCCCCCCCCCCCCTTTCTGACCAGGACTTACTTCTCAAACTCCAACTGGCACACGTCCCAGCGCGAAGCGTCTCAAGGATACTCCAAGACTTCGTTCCTCCGGGCGAGTTGGCCGTGCGCGTAGAGTCATCCGGGAGATAGTAGGTTCGAATCCCACTATCGGCAGCCCTGAAAATGGTTTTCCGTGGTTTCCCATTTTCACACCAGGCAAATGCTGGAGCTGTACCTTAATTAAGGCCACGGCCGCTTCCTTCCAACTCCTAGGCCTTTCCTATCCCATCGTCGCCATAAGACCTATCTGTGTCGGTGCGACGTAAAGCCCCTACACGTCGGGTCCTGCTTCATCTCCATCCAGCGGACGGAGTCTACTTGGACCGCCAGAACCATCGAGTGACGTCTAGTCCTTCGTACTTTGCCGAAGAAGCACCACCACAGTGGGCACCGCCCCCACCATCTTCCTCTCACTCCCATCACCACCATCACCACTACCATCACAACGACCACCACGCCATCCTTCTCCTCTCATGACTTCTTCCATCCCTCTCTGCCGTACCCCTGAAGGACCTCAACCCCCGTACCAACCCACTGAGACATCTCGTCTACAGACGCAGCACTGCCTTCGTCACCACCATCTATGCACGCCGCCGACGCCGCAGCTCCACCGCAACACCATCCACGCAGTCCTCATCGACCTGTCACACCATGTACAGTTGTCTGATCAGCGGAGTGGATCCTGCTCTCTCAGCCCGAACGATTCTCCAGGAACTTCAAGCCGCAGGCGTCCCAGTCCGTCGCGTCTTTCGGATCAAGAACTCCTCCGGCCCAACGTATATGGCCGAAGATGTCCAACGACTTATTGCCAATGGAGCCTACATCTATCGCCATCGTCATGAAGTTGAGCCCTCTAACTCAACCTGTTCACCAAGATTTCAACCCACCATATCGCCGCCCCCGGCTAGCCCCTCCTTTTCAACCTAGTTTCTTCCCCCAACCACCTCCAACGCCAGATATCATCCGACTCCCCATCACTTCCCTCAACAATATCACAACAATTCTGCAACTCCTCGCATTCCATCTCCACCCTGCTACATTCATATAAACTTCACTCCTAGCGCAAAACTCCCATCATTCCCATCTCCCCAGCTAAGAAGACCCACTGTTACTTTTCACATCGCGATACCCATCTTCTTCTTCTTCTATCCCACCTCCTAATTTTCCCTTCTCCCGGCCCGAGAGAGCGCGTTACGCTTTAAGGGGCCCGCCGCGTCCTTCGGTCGGGGAGTGAAAACGAAACAACAACAACATGTTTCGGACCTCTTTGTATAACGTGTCGGAAGCCAACGATGTCGTGATGATGGCGTTCGACATTTTAAACAATATCCCCCTGTGGGTGGGGGCGGTAGAATAACACCCACGGTATCCCCTGCCTGTCGTAAGAGGCGACTAAAAGGGGCATCAGGGGCTCTGAACTTTGGAGCGTGAGTTGGCGACCACGGGGCTCTCAGATGAGTCCTGGCATTGCTTCCACTTACTTGTGCCAGACTCCTCACTTTCATCTATCCTATCCGACCTCTCTTGGTTAACTCTTGTTCTTTTCCGACCCCGACGCTATTAGGTTTACGAGGGCTAGGGAGTCTTTCATTTTTACGCCCTTCGTGGCCCTTGTCTTCCTTTGGCCGATATCTTCATTTTTCGAAGTGTCGGACCCCTTCCATTTTTCCCTCTGATTAGTGTTATATAGAGGATGGTTGCCTAGTTGTATTTCCTCTCAAAACAATA
This sequence comes from Anabrus simplex, assembly GCF_040414725.1. NCBI lineage: Eukaryota > Metazoa > Arthropoda > Insecta > Orthoptera > Tettigoniidae > Anabrus > Anabrus simplex. The sequence goes on along the minus strand of NC_090275.1, from coordinate 11,511,822 downwards.
ATCACCACCACCACCTTTTAAACAATACCAGTTAGGGAAGAGTTTTTCATTTGTTACGTACAATACACAGACAGAACGGATTGAACACACTGTGAAAACACTGTGCGTGTTTCGTCCGAGGGTTGCTGCATTACACTGTGTTTCCCGTTGTACGTTTTGGTTATTGCATATCACAGTCTTTTTCACTGTTATGAAGGTATTTCTGCAGGGACAAGGGTGATTGGAGTAACAAACCGGATAAATCACAATTACTTTGTAACCAGCCACCGGAGACCACGGCTCAGATGGTATCGCTGAACAACCTCCGGAACTTTGTCGGTGAAGTTTGGCCTCACCCTGTACATGGACATGCACCACGCTATGTGCAACATAATACCCATTGTATACATCATGCATTTTCCACATCTGACCTCTACTTACAGGCTGATGCATATTCTTAGCACAGTGTACATTATTGTGTTGTAGCAACGCTTGATGTCTTCATTCCCGGCGGTTAACTTTTAACGTAGAACTCCTTTATTCCTTTTTCTTGGTCATAAACGACACGCGAACAGCCGTATATCGCATGCGTGTGGTCTGCCGTGGTCATAGTTAGTGTGTAACTTACTTACGTTAAGTAACTCGTGAACTGTTTAAGATATCGACATTCTTTTCGCTTTCGTTAACGATATTAGAATCATAAGTGAACTTGCAGTCCTTTTTTTTTTTTCAAAGTGTCAATATCTGCTGAGATACCGTTGCTTTGTTTTGTTTAATAAAACCTCATTAATCTTGCACACCTAGCTTTTAAACTTTATAGTCATTACAAATTCAGTGCTCTGATTACTTTTAAAATCGAATAATTACTTGTCTAGAAAACGGCAACATTATTCTTATTCAGACTGTCAATTGGCCGATAACGATAAAGGCTATTTTGAATGTAACCCCACAAGAAATAATCTGGAAGCGTGAGATCGGGCGATCTGGGAGGCCATAATATCTGTGAAATTATTCGACCGTCGAACAAAGAATGGTTTAACGACTGGCGTAGGAACAACCTATCTCCTGAGACAAACTCAATCCCCATGGCGCAACAGCCCCGAAGTGCCATGGCATACCAAGCGACCACTGCTCAGCCCGAAGGCCTGCAGATTTTGAGGTGTCGTGTGGTCAGCACAACGAATCCTCTCGGCCGATATTCTTAGCTTTCAAGAACGGGGCCGCCATCTCAAAGTCCGATAGCTCCTCAATTGTAATCATGTTGAATGAGTGGACATCAAACCAGCCCTCAGATCCAGATCTCTGACCTCACCGGGAATATAACCCGGGGCCTCCGGGTAAGAGGCAGACACGCTACCCCTACACCGCGGGCCAGGCTCCTGAGACAAACGACGTAATAATTCACGAGGAAACTTCTCTAGATGGGCCCGGGCATCTTCCGTCGCCTTTTTAGAAACGAGGTGTGGGATGATTGCCAGATAACCTCTTGTTTCCAACTCTAACTCCAGGATTGCGTCTGGAATGCGTGCACCATATTCTCCTGGGAATGTCCTTGGAGTTGGATGAGTGACGTATGGACATCAGTTAAACACTTTTCAGAGTTTCAGTGTCGTTTAAAACAAATACCGTGCGGACAGTATCCAGTATTCGGGAGATAGTAGGTTCGAACCCCACTGTCGGCAGCCCTGAAAATGGTTTTCCCTGGTTTCCCATTTTCACACCAGGAAATGCTGGGGCTGTACCTTAATTAAGGCCATGGCCGCTTCCTTCCCACTCCTAGCCCTTTCCTGCCTCATCGTCGCCATAAGACTATCTGTGTCGGTGCGACGTAAAGCCAATAGCAAAAAAAAAAAAAAAAAAACCTCCGGAATCGGTGCAGTATGTATAAAAATATGTTATTTTTAAACCACCTGGATTAGAGTCTATGTGTTTTAGCGTAAAAATCAGAGGATCGACTATTTTCCCATTATGGTCAGGTTTCCATTGCAGGCAGGGCTCCATGAGGCACCCTGCGCGGCGCAAGAGCAGTGTGTCCGCAAGCCTGGGGGTGGATTACAAAACATCCTGCGTGTCGTAACAGGGGGCACCTTGCTGAGTTTGCCAACCTCCTTTCTTTATGGATACATTTACACTTCAAACGACTGGACTAATTCCAGTTTCATTTGTGATGGCTGTCTCCTCTGAAAGTAACAATTACTGCACCACCATCAGCACTGCCAGAATCGTTCAGAAGTTCACTGGGGCGATCACATTCACGGACTTGTAAATAACGCTTACAAGTCTCATCAAAAGGTTATGAGGGCATTAAGGGGCTGTAGTAAGGATGTAACAGAGAGGGCGTATAAGTCTGTGGTAAGACCCCAATTAGAGTATGGTTCCAGTATATGGGACACACGCCAGGATTACGAGAAATAGAAAAGATCCAAAGGAAAACAACACGGTTTGTTCTGGGTGGTTTCCGACAAAAATGTAATGCTACTAAAATGTTGACAACTTTGTGCTGGGAAGATTTGTGAAAAAGGAAACGAGCTGCTCGACTAAATGGTATGTTCAGAGCTGTCAGCGGAGACCTGGCATGGAATGACAAGTAGACGAATAAGCTTGAGTTGGAGTTTAAGGGATAAATTGCGGCGAATATTCGTTCATAGCAAGATAAATCGCCACTGGTCTGCATTTAGAGCAGATTCCCTGTCAGTTGTTTCCCTAGCCTTTTCTGAAATGATTGCAAATAATTCGCAAATTTAATGAACATCTCCCTTAGTAAATGATTCCAATCCCTAAGTGCCCTTCCTATAAATGAATATTTGCCCCAATTTGCTCTCTTGAATTCCAACTGTGTCTTCACACTGTGACCTACCTTTAAGAAGGAGCTATACCAAATGTATGGAGAGTTGCTACAGTAGCCCCTGTTTATAAAGGAAAGGCTGATAGACATAAAGCTGAAAATGACAGGCCACTCAGTTTGACGTAAGCTTTGGGAAAGCATTCTTTCTGAAATTCCCAAGTTCTTTGAGATCATATAAGAAAGTAACTAGACAAACTATTGAAAATAAATCTGTTATCTGGGCGACAGCCCTAAATACAGATGAATCGTCATTTATTTATTTATTTATTTACTTATTTATTTATTTATTTATTTATTTATTTATTTATTTATTTATTTATTTATTAATATGACAGTTGCCCCTCTCTCTTACTGTCGTTCTACTGACTCGACTATCTACTGTACGTCTCTCATTTCAACCTAAGTCTGTTTTACGCTGGGCGGCGTTGTCAAGAAAATCCAGCCGGACCGTCCCTCATCCGTGCCCTCTTGTATTTCTAGTATTTTTTTCAAACATTGTACCCATCACAAAAAATGTATTTTAAATCCAACAAATAGTTGTGAGTACGGGAATGAAGTAGCGGCAGTGCCCCTACCTGGCTGCTGCGGCTTCCTGCAGGTGGAAGAGAACACAGAACTAGCTCGGACAAAACACTGACCTATGTATTTATACCGGCAAGGTCATGGGAATCATGAATGGCGAGCATGCATGCCTCTGATAATGAGAAGTTTAATCACAGAAGACACATCGGATAAAACAAGTTCCAAGTCCTCCTGTGTGGCCGCTGCTCTCGCGTCCAAGGCCCTCTTGTTGCGAACAGCGCTCATTGTTGTGCGAGGTGTGGGTGACACCCAGCTCATTTCCCCGTTTACAGACTACTCCCTGTCAGTACAGGCTGACAAGCAAGTTCACCGCCATCCTCTTTGCATTTTAATTTATGCCTAGTACAGCCACTGATACACTTACCATACGAGCGTATTTGATTCACGCCACCCCCATGCTTCTAATAATTGGAACTGTGCACGGGGCAAGTACTGATTGAGCTGCTCCAGTGGGAAACAAATCATTCAGCTGAGTCCGGATGGTTGGACGTTGAACTTACCGAGCCTTTCTTCAAGCTTGCCTTAGTCTACATTTTTCTGTTATGACATGAATATTTCGGCAACAAGAAAAGTCTGTTGATGCTGATGAAATGGCAGAGAGCTAAGTAGGAGGAAGGCACTTGGAATTGATGACATGGCCTCTCAATTACTGACTACCTTATGAGAAACCAGCATGGCGAGGTTATACCATATAGTGTGTAAGATTTATAACACAGGAGAGGTACCATCCGATTTTCGTCAGAATGTTGTTATACCTATTCCTAAGAAAGCCGGTGCTGACAAGTGTGAAAACTACCGCACCATTAGTTTAGTATCTCATGCCTGCATACATTTTAACACGTATTATTTACAGAAGAATGGAAAGACAAGTTGAAACTGAATTGGGAGGAGATCAATTTGGCTTCAGAAGAAATGTAGGAACACGTGAAACAATGGCGACTTTACGTCTGGTCTTAGAGGATCGAATTAAGAAGGACAAGCCCACGTATATGGCGTTCGTAGATCAAGAAAAGGCATTCGATAATGTTGATTGGACCAAGCTATTTATGATTCTGAAGATGATAGGGATCAGATACCGAGAACGAAGAATTATCTAACATCTGTATAAAAATCAGTCTGCAGTGATAAGAGTCGAGGCCTTTGAAAAAGAAGCAGCAATCCAGAAAGGAGTGAGGCAGGGCTGCATCCCCCATCCTTTTCCTTGTTTATATAGACCAGGTAGTAAAGGAAATCAAAGAGGAATATTTGGAAAGGGAATCACAATCCAAGGAGAGAAAATCAGAACACTGAGATTTGCCGATGATATTGTTCCTTTATCTGAGAATGCAAAAGATTTAGAGAAATTGCTGAATTGTATCGACGGACCCGGTGAACCGAACTGGTGAGAGGAGAACATCTTGAGACACCCAGGACTAGTTCCATGGCATGGAGAGCTGCATCGCACCAACCTATGGACTGATGACTTAAACAAAACGACATGAATATGTCTTAAGATTGGAGGTCATCAGAAAATTGGTGTAACGCAACAAAACGTGCGACGAAAATGACGTCACTTTGGCCGCCAATGAGGCAAATAAATCGTCCGTTATCAATATCTAAGTCATTTATTGAAAGACATGTTCATGATCATTAGCTTTTCGCAAAGGGAAATGTTTCCTTTTTAATACATGTTAGGTTCTCCATTCTGTCGACTGTTATAAACGAACTGAATCGAGACTAGAGAGAGATGCTGCTACCAACACGTCCGGCATCATAACCGTATCGTTATTTTATTTATTAAGATACACTTGAAAGAGAAACCACAGGATGAGCGATGGGTGAAAACAGGACAAAACGTTCTGTATTTTATCCATTTCAGAGAATTAGGTTCCAAATATCGGTGATGTATGACGAAATGTACGTAAATGAAGAATGCGGTGACCGATGTGGATCAATGGTGGCTAAGAAGGTTGTGCAACTCGTTTTGACGTAGGTATGTCTTATGGCTGGTGGTCATCAGAAAATGTGTGTAACGTGTGACGGAAGTGTTACCTAGCAACCGTGCAGGCTGTGATGTAGTGTTACCTAGCAACCGTGCAGGCTGTGATGTAAAATATTGTTACCTAGCAACCGTGCAGGCTGTGATGTAAATTATTGTTACCTAGCAACCGTGCAGGCTGTGAAGTAAAGTATTGTTACCTAGCAACCGTGCAGGCTGTGAAGTAAAGTATTGTTACCTAGCAACCGTGCAGTCTGTGATGTAAATTATTGTTACCTAGCAACCGTGCAGGCTGTGAAGTAAAGTATTGTTACCTAGCAACCGTGCAGGCTGTGAAGTAAAGTATTGTTACCTAGCAACCGTGCAGGCTGTGAAGTAAAGTATTGTTACCTAGCAACCGTGCAGGCTGTGATGTAGTGTTACCTAGCAACCGTGCAGGCTGTGAAGTAAAGTATTGTTACCTAGCAACCGTGCAGTCTGTGATGTAAATTATTGTTACCTAGCAACCGTGCAGGCTGTCATGTAGTGTTACCTAGCGACCGTGCAGGCTATGTCTTACGGCTGGAGGTTATCTGGATGGTCATGACCGAGAGTGATATTTATGATCATTGACTCTCGCAAAGGGAAAGGTGGTTTATATTTTTCTTTACACCCTCCGGTTAAATCCGGCCTTTCTAAGTGTTACCCGCACTCTTTTTAAATATGGCATGAGTAGTTTGCTGAGTAGTTGTTGTGGACCCGCCGTTGTGATTGCCGCAGTAATGCCATCCAAGAGAGATGAGTGACACCAGAAGAGACAACGAACACCTCAGTAACTCAGTCTGTCCAAGACTAACAACAATTACTTCAGATGTTAACCCAGGAAAACATGGCGGACATCGTTGGCGATATGAGACGTTGAGGGGAAGATTATGTGCGTGTTTATTCCGAGTGACTTAAAGAACGTTATCAAAAGCAACTCACTAACTCAAAATATGAATTCCTTTCTCCTGTCTCTGTCGCAGTTTGACATATTTTAGGTGAACTAATTGTGAAAAACTTGTATTTTTACCGCAGTGTTAATTACTCACCAACTAAGCGAAAATTAACGGGAAGTAAACTAAATCAAATTTTCAATGGGGGTGGGGCTACTCCTTTAAGGATCAAAAAGGTCATTTTTCAATTTACTTTTTTTCTATGTTCATAAAATCTTTCTCTTCAAATCACTGCAACATTTAAAAAATATGTATCATACTTTCGAAGTTATGACCAAAAACGTGCAGCAGAGTTTTACACTGGTAAGTTTGTTTCTCGTTTTCCGAAACAATGGATATCAAGACCGTTTCCACAGTAACTCCCAGCGTTTTCAAGGTAGAGGAATTACATTTGTATCTCATAGGGAAGAACTATATTACCTAGAGCTGTTGCTGTATATGTTACTCTTTAGTTTTTAATTATTGATTTAAAAATCTTGCAAAATGTGCCTCTTGAATAGGGTAAACCTACCTTATTTCGTGACATACTTTATTTCGTGATACGCGACATATTATTGGTCCTGAAGTAAGGTAGGCGTTTTACACTGAGTTCCACCAGTCCTCAATATATAGCAGGAGTGCCTTTACACGGAGAAAATATTTTGAGCGGGAATTGCCGCTGGGTGAAGGACAGGCAGTTGATTTTATGTTGTGTGGATGGAAACACGCTACTTGTTGGTCTGTTCCTGTAGTAATACGTTATCAAGGCAAGTCGGTCAAGTACTTATTCAGACAAATATATGCACTTATATTCTCTAAGGAACTCACTTATAATATCAGTAGTCAGAGTTGGAGTTAAGTGCGTTATTAATTAAATTATTGCTTAGGAAAATGACTACGATTCTTGCGTTTTATGTCCATTTCAGACATAATGGTTCCAGCGTTAAGCAAATGTGTGAAGAAGGAAACAGCAACAAACTAAAAAAAACTGGTCTTGTGACCAAAGAAGACAAGCCTATTCATCAGTTGACCTTCGGGGAGCGCTTCAGAAGGTTTTGGAGGAAAAGTGGTCTATATACAAGGCTGCTAAACATTTCACCGTTCCGTGGAGTACTCTAAAAGAAAATATGTCTACTGTATTTTAAAAATGGGTAGACCATTTGCCCTTACGAGTGAACTGCAGATTAAGTTAGTTAATTTCATAGTAAAAATGCAGGAAATAGGGATCGGTCTGAACGTTAACCGAATAAGATATGTTGCGTATGCTATGGCCAAAAAACAGTATGCAAACAATGACAAAGTTCCCATTCAGTGAAGTGAAAAATTGTGCAAGCTGGAAATGCTGCAGGTGAATTCGGTCCACTTCTAATCATTTTTAAAGGAGTGAGAATGTCAGATTCATTGACGAATGGTGCCTTCCTAACGCCTCAGTAGCCCTGTCACAGAGTGAATGGATTAACAGTGAACCTTTCTTAAAGTGGTTCAAGGAATTTGTTCGAGGCCTTGGTGCAGAAAGACCTGTGATACCGATAATGAATTCCCATGTCTGACACGTGACACCAGAAGTACTGGAAATTCCATCCAAGAATGAAATTATCGTTGTGACTATTCCACCGCATACCAGCCACACGTTCCTGATCAGGCCAGAGCTGCCAACACACATCGAACTACACCTGTTTCTGATCAAGCCGGAAAATCTACTTCACATATCACTCCAGTGAAACCGGTATCTACGGAAAAACAGAAGTAAAACCAGAAAAATGATGACATTTGCGCCTCCTGTAACGACAAGTGCAGTCATGGGAAGAATAAAAGTCCTTGGATTCAGTGTTGCTTCTGTTTGCGATGGTTCCATGAAAGTTGTCAGTCCATTGATTCATCTGGTGCTATTGTATTTATGTGTAGTGTTTTGTGAATACCGATAATAAAATCAGCGAAAAGTGCGTGAAGTGAACTGTAACAATGCTCACAAAAGTTATCACGAAGTTAGGTAGCATGCCCACTTCGCTTATTACATGTTATAACTCCAAATGTTCTGCATTTTTGAACGTTCTTTATCATGTGTTTGTAGAATAATGTATTGGTACTCAGCATGTAAAATATAAAATTCCGAGATCGAGTATTTGACCTGATATATTACTTACAATCCTTAGTATCACGAACTTAGGTAGGTTTACTCTGTAAGTTGTTGAAAAAAATATATTTACTTCATGAATTCCAATGATTCTATGTCATTTTATAGCTACAACATTAGTAATTAAAATGAAAAATAACGAATTCTTGAAAAACAGTGATATTTCTATAAAATATCGAAGAAAAGGTGGAAAAGTCGACAATACAGCCGCCACTTTGAATGCCTAATTTTCTGAAATGTTCTCGCCATATGACATGAAGGGTACATGGACCTATTGGCAAAGAATGATGCGATTGCCACACCAAATGACAATCCATTAGTTGTTTCTGTTGCTTAGGACAAAAAGGTGTAGTTTACACGATCTTTGGTGGTTAAAGGTGTAGGCGCTCCCTTAAGTATATGATGATCACCCGAATTTAAAAGAAATTACCCTGTAGGAAAGATTTTAAATATTGTGAAATGTTTGTTTTCCAAAAGAAACGCCGGTTATGTCGCGCCTACTTCTTTATTTCGAACTGGGTAATTTTATAGGAAACCTGTACTCAGGTTATTGACTGGTCAAGAATGGATCTGTAGGTTATTTCAGACTCGCATTCATTGACGCTTTCCTGAGCAGATTCCAACCTTTAAATCCGAGATTTGAACGTTCGACTGCATTATTGCTATTCATTGCAGCTCCGACCGGCGCGACTCAATCCTTTCTATCATGTACACAAAGATACAGCTCTCGAGAACAGTCCAAAGAGTACTAAACGTTTTGTTTCAAAACCTGTACATATCACTTCACAATGTTTACTAATTGGAGTTGGCCACTTCAATATCTCCTCGTAAAAAGAGCTGTGCATCTTCTTAAATATGCTGTATTTCATTAATTTGCGAATATCTTCGATTTTACTTTTGTTTAACTTCTGTTTTTCTTCTTTGTTTGAGGTCTTAGGCCAACCACAATGTGGACGTGCCATGTTATCACAGCGAACAAATCTCCATCACTGCATGTTCTCATCGCCTTCGGTCGACTCTTATATTGTACAGTACTTCAGTCTGACTGTACTGATGTAGTTGTCGACACAAGTTAATGAGTTGTTCCCAGAAGCATATCTCCATGGCACATCAATGTTAGGTTTTCTTATTATATAAGAGATTGTTCTGTATCTTTAGTACTCTTTGGACTGTTCTCAAGTGCTGTATACACCGTATCTTTGTGTACATGATAGAAAGGATTGAGTCGCGCCGGTCGGAGCTGCAATGAAAAGCAATAATGAATCCAGTTGAACCTGAACGATATAAACACGAACGTTCAAATCTCGGATTTAAAGGTTGGAATCTCCTCAGGAAAGCGTCAATGAATGCGAGTCTGAAATAACCTACAGATCCATTCTTGACCAGTCAATAACCTGAGTACAGGTTTCCTATAAAATTACCCAGTTCGAAATGAAGAAGTAGGCGCGACATAACCGGCGTTTCTCGCATGGTCTCTAAACATTTTTGACGACTTCTGGTAAATTCTTGTACTTTTCCGATGGTATTAGATTTCCCAGACCTAGGTTGTTTTATTTAACTTTCCTACCTTACTGATACATCCCTTTACAGGTTGAGTTGGCCGTGCGGTTAGGGGCACGCAGCTGTGAGCTTGCATCCGGGAGATAGTGGGTTCGAACCCCACTGTCGGCAACCCTGAAGATGGATTTCTGTGGTTTCCCATCGTCGCTATAAGACGTATCTGTGCCGGTGCGACGTAAAACAAAATTGTAAAAAAAGAAACATCCCGATCTTTAATCGATACCTTCTTTGTCGAAGGGATGAATGTCGTCCATTCTCTAGCGCGGTTTCTCTAAAATATTCACATTTTCTCCCTTAAAGCAAAAAATGATAACCACCACTGCTTAGGATGTGTATTCTCCCAGGGTGGTACTGAGCCAAGGTGCGGCAATGCCAATTGCGATCAACAGTATTCTGTAAAAAAGAAGCCAGCTCTCGCACAAAACTATTCTTACGTCGGTCTGTTTTCAGACCCACTTTACTGGAATGAAAGCTGAGTGGATTCAGGATATCTTATTCACAAGTTAGAAGTGTTCCTTTTTTTCTTACAGTTTGCTTTATGTCGCACCGGCACAGATAGGTCTTATGGCGACGATGGGAAACCACGGAAAACCATCTTCAAGGCTGCCGACAGTGGGGTTCCAAGCCATTCTTCCCCGAATGCAAGCTCAGAGCTGCGCGCCCGTAACCGCACGGCCAACCTTCTAGGTCAAGTTAGAAGTGAAGATGATGATGATGCTTGTTGTTTAAAGAGCCCTAACATCTAAAGTCATCGGCCCCAAGTTAAAAGTAAAAGACTTGAAAGTAGTAAGAATGATCGCTGATACAAACAGGTGGGAACAATGACAGGAGGGTATTCGAAATGAGGAGATGAAGTTAGGAATAAACCTGGCGGATAAATCTATGCATATAAACTGAGAGAATCGTGTGACGCGAATGGAGGAGGATATGTTGCCTAACAGAATAATGGACTCAGCCATAGAGACAAGAGAAGTAGGTCAAGACAATGATGGTTAGATTCAATTGGTAATTATTTAATTATAATTGTATTAACAAGAAAACTGCGTTTAAATGGAGCAATAATCTACAGAAATAAAGAACATTGGTTTAATCTTTGCCATAGTCTGTCTTACAGAATTTTTATTAATAATAATAATAATAATAATAATAATAATAATAATAATAATAATAATAATGTTATTTGTGATTTACGTCCCTCTAACTACTTTTTACGGTTTTCGGAGACGACGAGGTGCCGGAATTTAGTCCCGCAGGAGTTCTTTTACGTGCCAGTAAATCCATAGACACGAGGTTGGCGTATTTGAGCAGATTCAAACACCACCAGACTGAACCAGGATCGAACCTGTCAAGTTGAGGTCAGAAGGCCGTCAGAGCCACTCAGTCCGGGAGAGATTTTGTTCTCTTCGCACATGTGATATTTCCCACCGTTCTGTGCGCATAGTACACACTGACATTCTTCGTTCGGTTCTTAGTCTCTTGATGAAAATGAAATAGCGTATGGCTTTTAGTGCCGGGAGTGTCCGAAAACATGTTCGGCTTGCCAGGTATTTTGATTTGACGCCCGTAGGCGACCTGTGAGTCATGATAAGGATGACATGATGATGAAGACGACACATATACCCAGCCCCTGTGCCAACGGAATTAACCAATGATGGTTAAAATTCCCGATCCCATGGGGAATCGAAACCGGGACCGCTGTGCTTATAGGCCAGCACCCTAACCAATCAGCAATGGACCGGATCTCTCTTGATAAGACACGTGGAATTAAACGAGATCACAGGGTTAGTTACAAAGAGAGGGTTTAGGAGGTACAGTACTTCGGTAATTGACAGAGTCTTGCAGACTGAACGTAGGAACGCGCCACAGTCTATAATGAAGGTAAAAGTGAAACTCTATAATGAAGAACGTTATGACAGAAAAATGACTATCTTCTCTCGTAATTGCCGGGAATATACCCAAAGAATATCCCTGGAAAGGGATTCTATCAGCTTGTCCCACGTTACGTGAGATGATACAGTCACCGCGGCATCCTGTGTTCCATATGTGAGACATGAGGGGGCAGGTGTAAAACACATGCTGTACCGACATCTTGCATATGTTGCCGCGTACTATATTAAACTTAACATTTTAGTTTTAATGTTTTCCTTCATTTTGTTATGGTATTCAGTACAGTCATTGTACAAAGGGCCACAGTGGGAAAGTTTAATCAGTAAATTCAAATTGGAATCCATAGTGGATCTCGTGTTACAAACCCTGTAAGAATATGAATGCGGTATCCATGGAGACTCACCTGTGTGTTGCGGTACCTCGCGCGGGACAACTCAAGGCGCATCCCACATCCACTCTTATATGTGAGTGTCTTATCGACAGGTATCTCGAGTACGTACTTCTCCCTTCTCCTCCTGTGTGTGTTTGTAATTTTCCTCAATGTTGCATGCATCTCGCCAGGCAAGAGAACTTTTTGTCCGTTTCGATTTAACGGTTTTTCGGTTAAAAGTGCTTCGGATAACAGAGGTTCTTAATCATAACCATGTGTTTATGAAGGCCTTGTCCGTCACTGTGAATTAGAGCTTGCTGCTACCATTTACAAGTGTTATTTACTCTACCACGTTTCTCACAGACTTTGCTCCAAAAAATCACCACAAAAAAATGGATACAATATAGGGTACATATGACAGATAAAATGCTTAGAAATTTTAGAAAGAAAACAGGAGAAAGTAAACACCAAAATCATGACATGAAGGACGAGAGCAAACCATTAATTGGAGAATCATCATTCCAAGTTTCCAAAGCCGCCAAAAAACAGACATGACCTCCTCGACATTAACAACCTGGGTCAGGTTCTACCACGCTCAGTCAGTACACCAGATACATTCTAAAAGACTGGTGTGTATAAAATAACTGTAGAAACTGTGAATGTATTCCTTCCTTCCTTCCTTCCTTCCTTCCTTCCTTCCTTCCTTCCTTCCTTCCTTCCTTCCTTTCTTAACGGTCGAGGGTTGGTTTTTCCTCCGGAGTCAGCGAAGGATTCCACCTCTACCGCCTCAAAGGCAGTGTCATGGAGCGTCACAATTTCAGTCGGGGATGAAACTGGGGAGGAGGACAAGTACCTCGCTCAGGCGGCCTCACTTGCTGTGCTGAACAAGGGCCTCGTGGGGTGGGGGGATGGGAAGATCGGAAGGGATAGATGAAGAAGGGGGAAGGAAGCGACCGTGGCCTTAAGTTAGGTACCATCCCGGCATTTCCCTGGAGGAGAAGTGGGAAACCACGGAAAACCACTTCGAGGATGGCCAAGGGGAAATTCGAACTCCCCTCTAGTCACTTGACCTCACCAGGGTGAGGCGACCTCGTACCTGTTTTCAAATTCCGTGGCAGCGCCGGGAATCAATCCTGGGCCTCCGAGGGTGGCAGCTAATCACACTAACCACTAGACCACAGAGGTGGACATTGGATAAACTGGAAGACGATTTGGCATCAGATTTCAAGGACATCTGGCAGCAAAGCAAAACAAACTAAAGCAAAGTCACCTCCGTACAGGCCATGAAGGCCCTTGGAGGAGTGGAAGGTAAAGGCTTCCACCATTGTTATACTCGGCACGTAATGGGGCAGAGTGGTTAGCTCTACGCCCGGCCGCCTTTGCCCCCAGGAATTAAACTGGTACTCATTTTTGGTGTAGGCTGAGTGAACCTCAGGGCCATATGCACCTCCGGAAGTGGAAATCTCGTTTCTTAAATGTTACGACTTCCTGACAGGGATTCGAACCCACGTCCTTTCGGGCGAACCGAGCACGCTTTTACCGCCTCGGCCAGGCAGTCCCTACATCTGGCGGCATAAGGATGAAAAACCAGCAGTTGCCGACAGAGAACATAAATGAAAATCCACACCCGGTTTCCAGAGTGAACCGGGTCAGGGCTGGAATGAATGAAGCCCCCATCTAGCGGCGAAAATAGAAACTGTGCCGGCCGCCTAAGCCTATCGCACTCCTCTGGGGCAATGATTAATGACTGACTGGTGAAATGAAATAGAGTGTTTGTAGAATGAAAGATGACAAGGAAAACCGAAGTATTCGGAGAAAACCCTGTCCCGCCTTCGCTTTGTCCAGCACAGCGACTGGGGTTTGTATCACGGAACCGAGCGGTGAGAATATACAGAATTCTCTGACCATTTTACAGGCACATTCAAAAGGAATGCAAGTGAACATTCTAGAAACTATGATAAAAGTCTGCCGCGGTCTTTTCTCACTCCTGCTAGACGTTTCGACTACTGCTGCGGTAGTCATCTTCTGTCGCGACGTCGAAGTACTGTCGCCAGCGGGACACGGCAGAGAGTATTTCGACGATGACTACCGCAGCAGTAGTCGAAATGTCTGGCAAGAATGAGAGAAACAGACGACGGCAGACTTTTATCATAATGACTCCGGCCGTAAAGTCCTTCATATTTTGATTTTAGAAACTCTAGAAATATATAGACATTAATTAATAGATCCAGAACACGTAGTCAATGATGAAATTGAAAATTAATAATTAAAAACAATATTAAAAATTTGGCACCAACTCTACATGTCTGAGAAGACACGCCTATAGTTGACCAGAGCTCCTAACTCTTGTGTACTGTAGGCCTATCACAGCACTTCACCTTGGAGCGAAGTCTTGTTGAGGCGCTGGTTCGACCCTGGCTCAGGGCGGTGGTATTTGAAGGTGCTCACAAATACGTCAGTCTCGCGTTCGTACATTCACTGACACATAAAAAGGAGCTCCTGCGGGACAAAATCCCAGCATCTCGGCGTCTCAGAAAATTATTAAAAGGTAGTTAATGGGACGTTAAGCAAATACCTTTGTTATAATAAAACTTGTGACTAGTAACAGTTTTTACTATTTCATAAAGAACAGTTCCATAAATGTAAGGATTTATGCTATGAGCGGTACTTCTTGTAACCTACAGGTCTTCGAGCTGAGGAGCGGTCTAGGGCTCTTGCGCGATGGCATTTGTTTGTTTGTTTGTTTGTTTGTTTGTTTGTTTGTTTGTTTGTTTGTTTGTTTGTTTGTTTGTTTGTTTGTTTGTTTGTTTGTTTGTTTGCAACTACCTCTCATCGAGTAGCTCCTCACAGCCGGTGCTGGACGACATTCCAGATAAGTTGCTGTACGTCGCACCGACACAGGTAGATCTTATGGCGACAATAGGATAGGAAAGGCCTAGGAGTAGGAAGGAAGCGGCCGTGGCCTTGATTAATGTACGGCCCCAGCATTTACCTGGTATGAAAATGGAAAACCACAGAAAACCATCGTCAGGGCTGCCGACAGTGGGGTGGTGGTTGTAAGAGGAAGTACAACTGAGCAACAATCCCCTATTAATACTAATCAGAGAGAGAAAAGAAAGAAAGGGAACCGACACTTCGAAAAATGAAGGTATCGGCCGAAGAAAAACAATGGCTACGAAGGGCGTGAAAATAAAAGACTCCGTAGGATTCGCAACCTAAGACTGTGGGGATCGAAAAAGAACAAGAGTTGACAAAGGAAGGTCGGATAGGATAGATGAAAGCGAGAAGCCTTGCACAAGTAAGTGGACTCAGCTAAGGTCGCCGTAGTCGCCAACGCACCCTCTAAAGTTCAGAGTCCCTGGGGCCACCAGGGGAACCGACAGTGGGGTTCGAACCCACTATCTCCCGAATGCGCGCCCTCGACCGCACAGCGATCATGCTCGGTGGGCTTTCTAGACACTGCCCGTACGTCCAGATAACAAAGTACGTCAACTGCGCAGATAACTTTCTGGTATTCCTTGAAATTATCTTTTATTGCTTCGCCACGCATTTGTACATGACCGTGGCAGATGCTTTATTGGTGTACTTTCTAAGAGTAATGCGATGTCAGTCTGAAAATGTTACATATGAGTTGATCTTCTTATTCTTATTCTTGCGCTTTTCCCACACGTGTGTGGTCGCCGGTGCGAAATGTGGCGCACATGTGGGTTTGGCCCTGTTTTATGGCCGAATGCCCTTCCTGACACCAAACCTATATGGAGGGATGTAATCACTATTGTGTATTTCTGTGGTGGTTGCTAGTGTAGAGTGTTGTCTGAATATGAAGAGGAAAGTGTTGGGACAAACACAAACAACGAGTCCCCGGGTAAGAATCAGAGGCGGGAATGGAACCCGGGACCCTTTGAGCAGAAGGCCTCAACGATGACCATTCAGCCATTTAGTCCGACTATGGCCATATTTTCATTAATTGTATTCGTCAAAGCAAAAATATATATTTTATTCTTAAACTTTGAAATGTCATCTCCCGTGATGTTTGCAAAATAAAACCGCGAGACACTCAGTCGAATGTAATGCAAACCAAACAAGGACAAGTGAGGGTTTCCCAAGATGGCACACTAATAAACAAGACGCTAGTCGATAAAGGTTTGCCACCCCTGATCTAAACTTTTCTTAAATATTTTCAAACAACTTGCAAATTTATCCAACAGAACCCTTAGTATATTATTCCATTCCCTAATTCTTTTTCCTATAAACGAATATTTCCCACAATTTCTCCCTTGAATTGCAATTTTACCTTCACATTGTGACCTGTCCTACTTATTCGTCTACTCATGTCATTTCAGTGCGGCAATACTCACACCCTGAATTCTGACACCCATTCACAGGCACGCAATGACTTTGCCTTATACAATGTTCGTTCCTATAAATATGGTAAAAACAGCACCAACATTGGCAACATTCAAACAAAGAGTGAAGCGTTACGTGTGGGAAAGGTACAGAGCTGTTTGAAACAAAAAATATCGGTTGTCATTTAGGTCATTCTCCCAAACAATCTTGCAAAGAGTCCGGATCTGTTCTTGTACCTCTACAACTCTTATTTTATGTAATTGTAAATACTCTGTAAATACACTCGGAAATAATTCGCTGTAATCCTCATATTGATCATGTATATAGTTCATATTGCCCCCTTTTTACCGGGCATGCTCAGCCGGAGAACGACAGTCTCACGGGTGGACCGTTCGTTGTCTGACTTTGCTTATTTTGAAGGAGGGAAAGAGACAAGGACTAGCGACAATAATACAAAAATATCAAAACAACAGGTTCTTGACATTTATTATCTAACAATTAACAAATTAAATTAAACAAATCTTGATGCTAAATTATAATTTGGATTCTTCTCTGCCAGTTCCTTCAAATACAGCATTTAATTCCTCCAATAACTTTGACGTCAATAATTCTGCAAATATACAGATGGATATTAGCCTACTTCTGGCTCAACGAAACACAAAAACAATAAACTTTCCATGGGATGACCTCCTCTCAATAATGTCGTTATTATTTCCAAGTTGAAAATAATTTCATCTCAAAAAGCTGTCTATCTCATACTAGTTTAAGCCTCAAAAATATCAGATTCATTTATGTTAACATTCATTACCTCGAATGAAAACTTTACTCCTTTAGAGTACTGAATTAAACGTGATATCCATTAAATTTGTTAAAATAAATAAACAACATTGTTATCGGAAACATTACTCAAAGAAGTCTCTATCTGACTCAATTTCATCAAATTATGCTTGTACAGTAATCATTACTATGAAACTTTCTTTAATTTTCGATTGAACAAACCATGACGTCAATCTTTAGCCTCTGACGTCTTGAGAAAATTTAGCATCGTAAGCTTTACAATAATAATGAGCCTCTTATTCATTACTGTCTGATACTCTGAACTTATCTCAACTTAATTTCAAAATAAAATTTACTAAAGGTTCAACTCTCAAAAAGTTAGATCAACTCAAACAACGATGCTGATAACCAGGACCCAACGTAACGAACACGTGGCTGGGTCACAACCACAGTCAAAAAAACATATCACAATTCACTGAAATTACTACCACACACACAGCATTCACACTAAGGCACACGAGAATTATTTACATTATTTACAACGAATTCTAGACTTTGAATATTACTTGTTGCCTTTTATCGTAGGCGCATGAATTCTCACGATGACGGTATCGGGTAAAGAAAAATCCATTCACGTCTGTCGGAAATGTGATGAAGTCTGGATGATCACTTGGTCAAGGGTGATGAAATTTACAACGTTGGTCATGATAACAACGGCGGTTGATATCTGGAAAAATTGTCGTCTACAGAAACGCACACAGTACAGGTCAAATATTAGAATTCGCTTTCATGGTTCATGAGTCACGACATTATTATTACTCAACTGCACGTCTATCAATTAACACGTGCTCACGCTTGAAGAAATTACGTCTTACCCCACACGTATTCTTCAAATAAATTCAATAAATTAATTCACAAGTCAATAAAAATACAGTAAATCATTCGTCAGGATTCTACCATATTCCAGGCTCATATTCATTCTAATTGAGCACACATTAACATCTCACACACAAGATCAAGCAATATTTAACTCGTGACCCTTATTCATTCATTTAACCCTTGGTGAAAAATTTTATTATTATTATTATTATTATTATTATTATTATTATTATTATTATTATTATTAGATGTGCTAGATATCAAATTCGCGTGAACTAGGGTTGGACAATATGCCAGATGACACTAACACGCCTTAAATCCCACGAGAAGAATTTTTATATAGAAATCCGGCGTAACAAACATGCCGTAAATCTGTTCCACACGACTTCCGATAAAAATACTTTCAAATTAAATTATTAATTATCGATGAGGACAATGATTTTTAAATCACACTAGACTATTAAATGGGACAGTTAGAGCAATCGTAGAAGACAGACGCACGTACTAGCTATTCTAATAGAGACCGATAATCACTAACACACAAATGACAACACTACCATTTCCCATATGAAGAAGAATAAAAAATATTCAAGACTAGAAGAAATACTACCACTAATGAATAAGTAAGCATTATTTCTACAAAGATGAACAGATAAACATTAGAAAAATGGTACTTAAATGTATGATGAAACTGCATCTCTGCCGGTGATCTGGAATCTCTGGATTGCATGTAGTGGGTTATCTGGTTCCGTCGTTATCTCCCCATGTCAGAAGTCGCCTACATTTTAACACACCATTGTAGCCGTGAGTTGTGGTAGGTCTCCTCTTGACACATTCAAACAAACACGAGGCGATCCACTTCTTTCTTCTAACACAGTAGAAGCTGAAACTGACAAGCAAGTCTAGAAGATACTCTGCACACACATGCGAAGAGTTTTAAAGATGAATGACACGTAACTTATCCTGCGAAAATCTGCCAGACTCGTTGACTAAGGTGTTAATGAAGGTAGTTGATTTGCACTGCTCAGTAGAATAATCCAAGTCCAATGACGGAGCGTCTGCGTCGTAAACCAGAGTACGGCGAAAGTAGCAGCAAGTGAAGTTCGTAAGTAGGAGCGTAAGAGAATAATAAGAGATTGTTTCTTCTAAAAGCACTTCACAATGAGGGCATGTCACCACAATGGTTCGTAATTGGCCGTCGTCTTGCACCTGATAGACCATTACAATTCTCGAAAGTACTTTTCATTTGAAGACTTGGATATGCGTAATTTAGATCGGGGCGACCTTGACTACTCTCAGTGGGTCACGTTGGACAGCTGACAGCTCGATAAAAAAAATCAATACCCTGCTCCCTCGCTGGTAGGACCGGTTCTGTACAGGCGAGCACGTCTCTACAACACAGGATTGGAAAAATATCGCCCGTGCTAATGAAATAATAGCCTTGTACTTGCAGACACAATAAATACTTATTGTAGGCCAAATTTGAAGGGGACAATATATTGTATGTGTTTATATGCTAAACCATTTATTCATAATTTAATATATACAAACTGTATTTCGATATGAAAGTACCCGCCAGTATGTAATGTCCTATGCAATTCCTGCAGGCTCGTTGCAATCAACGACTGTCCACTGTCGGCTCAGCACATAGCCCTTAGTCCTCACTTCCAAGTCTTCCCAGCTCAAAGTTTGTAACATCTTCGTAACACTGCTGTGTTGTCAGAACTCACCCAGAACAAGTCCTGATCCCCCAACTATGGTTAGGACACACGAAGATCACCCACAACTATCTCCTAGAAAAGAAACAACCTTCCACCTGCAGTAACTGTTCTCTCACTGTCAAGCATATCATCTCAGAATGTCAACTGTATGACCATTGCAGCCAACACCACAACATGCCTAAGGAAATGGAAGTGGCACTGGCTTCCTCAGCACTGAGTCATCAAGTCATCAACTTCCTCAAGGACACTAGCTTGCACTCCAAAATCTTACAAATCTACCTACTTCTTTGTTCGTATCGGCCTACTAAGGACCAAGTTATTTCACTTGTCTTCTTTGTGCTTTGATCTCTCCCCAGTGGTCCTTCATTCGTTGCCCGTGTTGCTGTTTTCTTTGCTCCATCCACGTCTTTCTCGTCCTCAAGTTCGGCCTTTCTTGAAAATCCTTGTGGTCTTTTAGTTTCCTCCTGAGCAGGTTGTATTCTTGTAAATCTTCATAAAAGATCCCCATCTCTTGTAGGTCCCTTTCCACCTCCTTGAGCCAAGTTCGCTGGATCTTCTAAAATTTAAAATAGGTACAAATCCGGTTCCATAATCGTGTGGGTTTCAATCTTAGCATGCCCATAAAATGCAATTCTCCTTCTCCGCATGACATCAGAGACCTTCTGGACATGAGTATACAGCTCATGGTTATGCCAATGTCTACACTCATCTTTATCTTTAATTGGGCCAAGAATTTTTCTCAAGATCTTTCTTTAATTTCCTATTTTTCTATCGTACGTTATAAAACTACTTATATATTATATGTATTTATATTTTTCGTGATAATTATAATATTATTACTCTCTAATACCTGTAAGAGTCGCAATAAGACCTTTGAGTTAAAGCGACTATAAATAACTCTACTTTTAAAAAATCGAGCTCCTTTTTCTTTTAATTTTTCCAGTTCTCGAATTACGTAGGTTCCATACACTGGAACTGGACTCTAATTAATGTATTACCAGATCATATACGCCCTGTCCTTTACATCCTTACTACATTCCCTAAATACTGCCGTAACCATACCAAGTGTATGCATAAGTCTTTTCCGGTTTCCCTAAGAGATGGCGCCAGCGAACAGTACGCAGCTTATGAAATTGACACATACGTCAGTTTGTTCTTCTAACATTAACCTACCAACACACACAAGTTGAGTCCGCCAAACACTAGCGTCTGTGTTGTATCGTTCAGTGATCATGTCGATGTCTGTGCCTAAAAAATAACGTTTGTGGCACGCATTGCTTTTCTTATTTAATCAAAAGAAAAAGGCTGTGGAAAGTAATCGTTTGCTGGTAGAAACAAACATATGGTGAACATTTCCCATCGATTAGAACATGTGAGACAATCTAAACGCGGTGATTTCAGTGTGAAAGACAGTGCGTGCTCTGCTAGACCACAAAAGTGCACAACGCAACAAATGATCATTTAAATCACGCATTTATCGAAAGACGACCGCAATGGGCCAGAAGACATGACAAAGTGATTTTGTTGCACGACAATGCGCCGTGTCAGACAGCAAAACCAGTGACAGACACCTTGAAATCGCTTGGATGGGACCTCATTCTGCACCCACCGTACTGCCCCGACCTGGCGCCGTCCAACTATCACCTCTTCGCATCAATGGGGCACGCGCTCGCAGAGCAGCACTTCAGAAATTTCGAGCAAATTGGAAAATGGCTCGACGAATGGTTTTCTGAAAAAGACAAGCAGTTTTACCTGAGATGAGCAAAGTGTGTAGAAGCCGACGACCAATATGAATAAACAAAAAAATGAATTTCCCTTATGTTTTTTTAACCACAAAACTGGCACATGGTATTGGAGAGATCTTTAATCTTTATTTATAACCTCGTTAATGTGATCATCCCATCAACACAGTAATTAAAACTGAGAGAATTTCTGCTCATGGTAAAACCTACACCCCGTTTACCATCATACCATTGTCTCCTGTCCATCTACCAACATTGTCGAGGTATTTTGTAATCGCTCACAGTCCTGTAACTTGTTTATTAGTCTATTTGAGCCATTGTCAACATATTCACATAGAGCTAGGATGGCACAGGTGTAAGCGTGTGGCAGTGAAACCGTTAAGATAGCCCTCCTATCGTTCTAAGTGTGACCAGTGTCACAGTGATATGATTATCTGTGATACTGTGGGAATAACTTAAGTGCCCCAGTCGTTAGCATTATCACCACAGAGGTCACACGACCTCTGCGTGTATCGTAGAAAATTCCTCTGTCTCTCCTTTCCGAGACAGAACAGGAAAACACAGCCGTGTCCTGGGTTATTGGCTCCAATCATCGAGCAACAGCAGTCTTCCCCTCTTGCGATTGATGTGTCGATTTTAACAATACTCCACTTGATATTCTGAATTATTTATTTTTTATTATTATTTACCCTATGGCATATGCATGAACAGTAAAGATTTATATCTACATTATTTACATACAGTGGCTCAAAAAGTATTGGTCTGCCCATAGCCGTGGCATGAACGGAACTGTATGGTACAAATAATGGTGCATATAATGGAATTATACATATGCAGATATGTAAAACAGTCAAATACATCAGTAGGTTGAATATAGAGCCAAGGAGATTCACGCTGTTTGCAAACGGACCAGTAATACAACGGCGTGCGTCATTACACGCCAAACAAGTATTGGTCTAGTACACAATATCATCGTGACATCGTGCTGTCTGCCATATCTGGCTCATTGTGTCTGTGCTGACACGTTGGAAGGTAATATTCAGGTAATATTCAGTACTGTTTCCGTGTTCAGCTAGCAATGGGAAGGAAAATGCAATAAACAACCGTGGAAGAAAGCAGAATTGTAGTGCGACTATTTCAGAAAGGTAAATCTTTCAAGGCCATAAGTAAAATTATTGGAAGAACTGTTACAACTGTTAAAAGTATTGTGTACAGGAACAAACGAACAAAGACAATAGAAAATAGACAAAGAAGTGGCCGTCCCTCAAAGTTATCAGTACAAGACAAACGGCAAATTGTGCGTAAAGTGGCCCAAAATCCTCAGCTAAGTGCGCCGAAGATAGCAGCTGCGTTACAACAAGATGTAGGAGTGCAAGTGTCATCTGAAATGTGCTACGCAAAAGAGGATATGCGGGCAGAACACCTCGTAGAAAGCCGTACATCAGTAAGGCTAACAGAAAGAAGAGACTTGCGTACGCTAAAGAGCACAGAAATGACAGCTATGAGGATTGGAAGACAGTCGTTTTTACTGATGAGAGTAAATTTACCCTCTTCAGGCCAGACAGACGAGTGACTGTGTGGAGGAAGACGAATTCTGAACTTGAAGAGAAGAACCTCACATCTACTGTGAAACATGGAGGTGGTTCCCTGATGGTGTGGGGTTGCATGAGTGCGAATGGTGTAGGTGAATTAGCCTTTATTGAAGGGACTATGGATCATAAAGCACACATTAACATCTTCAAGACACATCTTCCATCAAGTGTACAAAAAATGGCACTCTCAGCAAAGTATACGTTTACGCAAGATAACGACCCCAAACACACAGCCCTGAATATCAAACAAAGCTGACCTGAAAGAAGCCTTACTCACCGAATGGAATAACATATCACAGAAAACTACGGAAACCTTGGTACGATCGATGCCAAATACGTTAGCTGAGATTATGAGGAAGAAAGGAGGACCTACCAAGTACTGAAACGTTCAAGAAGGATCAAGAAATTGCGTTATGTTAATTCAGACCAATACTTTTTTGGTGGCAAGTGAAAATTATTGTTTTAAGTTATGGCTTTATTGTTATATGGACATGGAAGAATTATGTTTTTCATACAGTGTACATGTTACACAAGATGATAAATAATCAGGGATTCTAGTATATGTCAATTTTTAACATCATTCCCTTAGATTCCTCGTCCTCATATGTAGCATATCTCGACAGACCATTACTTTTTTGAGCCACTGTATGTAATCGCCTGTGGCGTCGCCAAGAAAAATTCACTTGTTTCTCCATTGAAACGTTTCATTTGACATTCTTGTGTGATGTGCTTCACAGTTTGCCCCTCAGCACCACAGTCGCAGCAGGATGATGACTTTTCCCTCCATTTATACAGCAGATCTGCACACACACACACCATGGTTAGTCTGGACCATACTTTCCGAGGTTGTTCACAACCAGGTACCGGTACCTTCTGTGTAATGCATGGCATATCTAAGGATTCTGCTGAAGCAAATTGTCTCCATTCATTAGACCATCTCTCACTCAGGTTGAAATTACTGGCTGTAAGGTTCTTCGCCGTGCAGATGGGTGGACGTCTTGACTTAAGTCTGTCTATATGTAGGTGGGGGATATCCTCATGAATGGGCAATCTTTTTTTTTGCTACTTGGTTTACGTCGCACTGACACAGATAGGTCTTATGGCGACGATGGGATAGGAAAGGGCTAGGAGGGGGAACGAAGCGACCGTGGCCTTAATTAAGGTACAGCCCCAGCATTTGCCTGGTGTGAAAATGGGAAACCACGGAAAATCATCTTCAGGGCTGCCGACAGTGGGTTTCGAACCAACTATCTCCCGAATACTGGATACTGGTCGCACTTAAGCGAGCTCGGTGGGCAGTCTTTGATTATTCTGGATCTTGTTCTATTCATTCATCAGAGCAATGAATCTGCAGAGGCACGGCCAACTCGAAATGAAGATGGCCGTGGTGGAGGTAGGGTGGAGGAATATGGCTTAGTACGGCAACCATTGAATTGGGCCCGTGATCATTCTCATTGTGTCATTTAACTTAACAGGGGGGGGGGGGGCACAATACTCCGCGGTAGACTTAGAGCTGAACAGCGTAGAGTAGTTGGACTTGCACCTTAAGAAGAACCACACAGTTTTCGGAATTGTGTTGTTACGTGTCTGAATCTTGGCAGCGCTCTTTCTCAGATGTTCTTGGAATGACAGTGTTCTGTCGAGTGTAACACCAAGATGTCTGGGGTGTCTATTGTGGCGGAGGAGAGTATTATCTGAAACATAACAACGAAGAAACGTGCTCACACAGCAGTATCAAGACCCTAAAATACTGTAGTCAAGATAAATGTTTATGAACTTGTACCAAGAGTCTGAAGGAACATCTCAGGTCGGATTCTCCCTCAGTTAATATGTGGTATTTGGGATAAAGTAAGTGACAATATCATTCATACTCCATCGCATCGATATGCAGTTAATGAGCTCTGCGGGTTTTGTCGGGCACCTAGAGATACAATCCAATGTGACGTCACACAACACCTGTGGAGTGAATTTAAAGTGGAAATGCAGCTTATTATAAATCAATCAAAGATCTGTATTGCATCCGAATGGATCTACGTTTAGTTTGAGACCATCTCAGCTAAACAGAACTGTATCGTGTGTAACTACAAGCCAAAAGCCGCTGCACTAAACAAGAAATATTTGAAGACGTCAGTGTACACAAACCCAATGTCCTAAGAAAAAGTTATATCTAGGGGAGTATATTAGCCCTAGGTGGACCCAGGGGGTTTTAATTTGCCCACCCTTCCCTAATATTCTTGGCATTTTCATCATATTCTAACTAGAGATCTGTTACCGTGTTTTGTGCGTTTATATGAGTGCATTTTGTTATTTCGTTAGAAACATGCCTTGATGTGCCATGCAAGAACTGATATTCCTCTCAAAATCGTATCGCTATGGATCTGTCCACGCGTGTTTGAATTTCAAATTCCTTTCCATCACTTCCTTGGGCATGAACACGTGAGAGTTGTATTTCACTCCATGTGTAGTCCGTGTGGTTGCCAGAGGGTCAGTATTGACTTCATTCAGATACTTTTGGGTGTCTACAGATCAACATTCTTTGGTTTGTGCTGTGGCGGCATCCCGAAGGATGAACGCACCGTTGTGCACGAGGCAACATTGCATCCGGTTGTATAAACTCTTGAACGAGCGTCATTCGGCGGGAACGAGTGTGTATGAGCATCACGTGTTTGGAGTAACCACTAATCCTATAAGCTAAGTGTACTAAAACCGGGCGAGTTGGCCGTGCGCGTAGAGGCGCGCGGCTGTGAAACTTGCATCCGGGAGATAGTAGGTTCGAATCCCACTATCGGCAGCCCTGAAAATGGTTTTCCGTGGTTTCCCATTTTCACACCAGGCAAATGCTGGGGCTGTACCTTAATTAAGGCCACGGCCGCTTCCTTCCAACTCCTAGGCCTTTCCTATCCCATCGTCGCCATAAGACCTATCTGTGTCGGTGCGACGTAAAGCCCATAGCAAAAAAAAAAAAAAAGTGTACTAAAACTGTTTGTGGTCACTGTGTGTCAATAAATCTGTTATCCTTGAGGACTGATTGATTTATGGTAACGATGTGGAGCCGCCTACAAACCAAGACTCCGTGACCCCGCGCATACCATAACCTATCTTCGACCACACATTACGGTATGTTACCATACTTTATTTCAAATTGGTATTACACTGTTTACTACATCGGAACTACCACATCTTTTGGGAGTAGGAAACCAACTCGACAAACGATAAAAGCTGTCTCCAGAGTCCTAACGATCGTCGGTGATAGGCATTGCTTCAGACCGCCCCCGGCACCTGCTACTCCTCCAGAACGCGACATTTCATTTGGAAACCTGCATGTATATAACCTACGTCATACTGAATATTGCCAAATTATGCACAACATGAATTCGGCGTGAAGTTGTACGAACATTGCAAAGAACTCTATTCAATTGACAGTACTAACCACAATTACAATCTTGGTGTTCAGTTAATACGTACATAGTTCAGCAATCTTAAATGCACTTTTTTCTCTTTTTGTTAATTAA
Organism: Anabrus simplex; assembly: GCF_040414725.1. NCBI lineage: Eukaryota > Metazoa > Arthropoda > Insecta > Orthoptera > Tettigoniidae > Anabrus > Anabrus simplex. Next base: position 11,484,964 of record NC_090275.1, on the reverse strand, counting down.
GACTGTTACGGAGATATCCGTGGTAGTTAGAGGTGAAAGAAGGTGCGGGCGGGAACAGGTCTCATCTACGAAATTAAAGTTAATTAAAAATTTAACAAAGGTTATATTTTCTTTTCGAGATCAAGAAATAACAAGTACAACAGGAACTCAGTTGTATATCAACAAATTAAGAATGTACAATTTCAATTTGTTAATGGTTAATGGTTTTGGGCGTCGAGCCCCCAGACACACAATCCTTGAGCAAAGAGCCCCACTTTACTTATGTAAAAGGTTCAACAAAGGAGCAGAAAACCCCACTCATACCAAGGAGCACTAGCTCCCAATTACCCAGTAAAGCCTCCTCGAGGCACACAGAACCCAAATTAAGGAAAGAGCAACCCGCTCTCAAAGTTCAAGCCCATCAACGGCCACACCAAACTCCACCTTCAAGCTGTCCTCCGGACACATAAGAACAGGGGTAAAATACCCAACCTACTGAGGCCTATTCAGTAAAGAAACAGGACAATTACATGGCCCCAAAATACCAACATGAGTGGAGGCGTAACTTGCACTCCTAATACACCTTTTTAAAACCGTTTGGCACTAGGCCGCTTATGCAAGGGCTAATCCCATACTACGGGGTGACACGATAAGAAAACTTATATACATTAGGAGGAGAAAAAAATACGGTAATGAAAACGTAATCACCCCAAAACAATATGAGTGGGAGCTCGAGAGGGTTAGGCACTCTCTATCCCAAATGTAGTTAAATAGACAGAACTTTATACCAAGTGTCTTTTACATTTTAAAGGAAGGTTACATGGCAAAAGTTTCGAACCTGCCCCGAGGGTTAAACTGCTGAGCTAGAAAACAAAGATGTTATTAAAAGGCCATTACCTGATGGATGAACTGCCGCCTGAAGAAAGGGGCGCTTCCCGCCCCCTGCTATATAATCACACTAGGAAAGATGTTACTGAAGTGGCCTCGAGACCAGAAAAACAGCAGTTTATATATCCTCGTGGAAGATTCGAGACGTTTCATGAATGATTACAACCCGCCCACAAAATTTTATTGGTCACTGAACACAGTTACAGAGCAGGTTGGGGAAGAAAGCCCCGATTGGTCGAAAATTAATTTTATACATTCGGGATTGGCTAATTTCAAAATTGGCGGAACGAACGGATTAACATTGCCAACTCAAACAATGACAGAAAGAAATTTAACAAAGAGCAAACTTATGACTACAAAATTTCTTCAAAAAAAAGTTCCTTCACTTGGCACTAGAGTGCACAATTGTAATTCTTAAGTGGTGCCATCTAGAAGAGAATGTTCACACTTCTTACTACAGAGAAAAAAAAACGAAAAAACGAATCGAAACTGACATAGTTCAGAACACTTCAAAATTTACAGTAGTGACATCTTCTGAGAAATCTTAGAATTAATGTGGTTTTTAAAGTTCAGGCTTCCTCCAGTAGAGGAGTTTCAACTGGCGCAATGTTTGAATTAGCGGCGTGGAGGTGTACCGCCCGGTACAAAGACCTAAGATAGAGACTACCTCACAATATAGGCCTACCTTATCTGCTGTTCAAACAAAATCAAATACTTCATAATAGTCTACCCCTCATGCGTTATAACCGATTGAATTGTTGTATTACCTGTTTTTCTATAAATCTGTAATCGTGCACTTTGGCTGTTTTTAAGTTGTTACATTACAGGTATTAAATACAACTGCATTATATGGACATTTCTCAAGACTTAAGATAGACATTGGAACCCATAGTTTATGCCTAATATCTTCAGATAGTACCTAAATCTACGTATAATCTCCGCAAGATTACTTTGACAACTTATTATCATAGTTTATATGTTTGCGAACCTCTTATTATATGCTACCTGCATAATATTTCATGTTTCTAGCTAATCTATAAGACTGTCGATCTGTGCTCGTGTTGCTCATCCTCACACATCTACGCAACTACACGTCGTACCTCTGACTACCTTCTTGTGACCTTGTCCAGTATTTTCAGATATCTTTTTCTTTTTGCCCCTGTGTTGTGCACACATTTTGATTATGACGGAGGATCGATTAAAAGCTTTAGAAGAACAAAATAACAACTTACAGAACCAACTCAATAACTTATTGCTTTGATGAAGCCTTTCCAAGATCAGAACGAAGCATTACTAGCATGAGTCTTCTGGTGCGGATGCTGCGTGTAGCAGTGTTGGATATGTGCCAAGTTACCACCGTTTTGCTATGACAGACCAACTGTTTCGTTCGCCCAAGTAGACTCAATTCAGGCTCGCAGGCATTACGGCCGACTAGACTAAATTTGATAAGTTTACTGTAATTTCAGAACTTGACACCAAGGTCCTAGCCCAGGTAGAAGACATTATCATTAACCCCCCTGCCACTGGATGTTACGAAAAACTAAAATATGAACTGGTTCGTCGCGTTTCAGTATCCGAAGAGCAGCGAGTCAATGATATAGCAGAGCTTGCAGACAAGATCTTGGAACTTTCACCTAATGCCACTTGTCCGTACATGCTACATCTGCGGCGAGCACTTTCGTTGCCCAATGGAGGAAGTGTCGCGTAAAGTCGATGCCCTGGCCAGTAACCATCCCCGAGACAGGAGTCACAGTAGGGGGAGGTCTAAAAGCCATGACCGTTCCCTTACGCCACAGGCTGAATTTGTTGGTACCACAAAAACTTCCAAGATAAAGCTGTAAAATGTACTAATCCTTGTTCCTGGCAGGTGAAAAACGGAACGAACAGCCAGTGAAGACGGCAACTGTCTGTTCTACATTGGGCAGCCGTCTGTTTATTTTTGATCAGAATACTAAAGTAAAATTTCTGATTGACACCCGATCTGACGTTTACTGTTTCCCGCTTCTGGGAAGCGCTTGCAAACATTCTGGGTATGAGCTGAACGCTCTAAACGGTAGTACAGTCAGGACGTATGAACCTCAACCTTGGTTTACCTTGAAACTTTCTCTGGCAATTTGTCAGTGTTGATGTTAGCACAGCCATCATTGGTTCAGATTGTCTGGCTTACTATAACTTACTCCCTGACGGCAGTAACAGATGCCTCCTAGACGGCACCACTGGCCTACACGTTAAGGCATCTGTAGCCTCTATCGAACAGGCCAGAGTAAAGACTGCTGCAGTATCCACCGACTCAACTTTTAGCATGCTGCTCGCTGACTTTCACTCCATTACTCGCCCACCTGAGATCCAACGTGATATCGAACATAATACTGTACATCACATTAGGACAACCGAAGGCACATCAGTCTCTTGTCGACCTCGTCGCCTGGGACCTCAGAAATTGCAGGTAACGAAGAAAGAATTCGAAGACATGGTAAGGTGCGGTACAGCGAGACCTTCTAACAGTCTCTGATCCTCACCATTGCACCTTGCACCTTGCACCTTGCACCTAAGCGAGACAACTCATGGCGTCCATGTGGCGATCACCGGGTGTTGAACGCAAGGACAATACGCGACAACTACCCGGTACGACACATAAAATGTTTTGCCATATCATTGCTGGGTCAGTAATTTTCAGTACCTTTGACCTTATTAAGGCCTACCAAAAGATCCCGATTCATTCCAGTGATATTTGCAAAACTGCCATAAAAACACCTTTCGGGCTATTTCAATTTCCCTATAATTTCCAGCGTTTTATGGATGAGGTCACTAGGGATTTAAACTTCTGCTTCCCGTACATTGACGACATCCTGGTGTTTTCACGAGATTCTGAAGAGCATATGCACCATCTCTGCATACCTTTTCAGAGATTAGCTGGTTACCGTGGTCATAAATCCATCCAAGTGTGTATTAGGTGCAAGTGAGGTAACCTTCTTGGGCTATCGGCTCTCAAAGGACGGTATAAAACCTCCACCAGAGAGATTCCAATCTCTCCTGTTATATCCTCTACCGAAGGCTGTCCAGGGCCTCCGCCGGTTCTTGGGCATGGTCAACTTCTATAGACTAAACTGCAGACGCCGTTGGTGAACGTCCTCGCCAATAAACCTGTTCTTTGGACTCCAGAATTGCAAGGTACTTTCCACGAATGCAAAGAAACCACTCAGCTCGCTCATCCATTACGGATACGCCTCTAGGTCTCTTTACCGATGCATCAAATACTCAAGTTGGATCATGTTTGCAAGAGAAAGTTGGACAACATTGGCCGCCCCTAGCGTTTTTCGCAAGAAGCTTTCAGCTCATCAGATAAAATTACAGGGAAGTGTTAGCTGTGTACGAGGCTGTCTAGCATTTCCGGTATATACTGGAAGCACAACACTGCACCATATATACGGAGCACAAGCCTCTGCTTTATGCGTTTTCTTAACGCAGATTAAAAACTACCCCCTGCCCAACTTAATCACCTGTGCTTCACATCCCAGTTCACGACTGGTATTCAGCATATAAAGGGAGCAGATAACGGTGTCACCGAAACGATGTCTCGTGTTGAATCCATGTCACTAGAAGATGACTACGTCGTGCTGGCTCTATTCCAAGTGGACGGTGACGAACTCAAAGCCTTATTGGTTGGTGGTACGTCGCTGACATCAGAAAAAGTAACCCTCCCAGGCACCACGACTACCATTATTTGTGATACATGAACTGGAAAACCTCGCCCGTTCTTGACACTTCCTTTTCGACGCAAGTTCTTTGACAAGCTCCATAACTTAAGTCACCCAGGCATTCGAGCCACTTCTCGTCTAGTCTCACATAGATTTGTTTGGCCATCTATTCAGAAAGGCACTCGCGCCTGGACTCGTGCTTGTTTGTCGTGTCAGCGCAATAAAGTGACGAGGCATAATATATCTCATTCGGGGAATTTCGGAGCACCCGCAGGCCGTTTCCGCCACATTCACTTGGATATTGTTGGCCCACTGCCTGGCTGCGAAGGCTATCATTATCTCCTCACTGCTGTTGACAGATTTACTCGCTGGCCAGAAGCATGGCCCATGCGCAGCATCACTGCCGAAGAAACAGCAGATACCCTAACAACTGGTTGGATCTCCCGATTCGGTCTCCCTGCCTGTATAACTACTGACCAAGGAAGACAGTTCGAGTCCACACTATTTCGCAGACTCATGACACAATTCAGTACAACGAAAACCCGTACAACCAGTTACCACCCCTCCGTTAACCGTATCGAGGAGCGTCTTCACAGACAGTAAAAAGCTTCGTTGCAGTGCAACTTGGATTAAAGCCTTACCCCTAGTGTTACTTGGCGGTTGTAAAGGAAGGTCTGAAAGCTTCCCCCGCCGAACTTGTTTTTGGGGAACCACTACGCCTCCCTGGAGAAATGGTTACTTCTTTGCCCAGTTCTTCTACTTCACTTGACCCTTCCGATTTTTTCAACCTTCTAAGGAATTAATGGCTGAACTCAGACCTGTTCCTGTCTCCCGTCATAGTCAAGAGAAAGTATTCGTCTTCAAAGACTTGGCAACTGCCTCCCATGTTTTTCTGAGAGCTGACCAGGTAAAGCCTCCTTTGCAACCCCCATACTCTGCTCCTTACCCTGTAGTTAGCCGTAATGGGAAGACTTTGACACTAATGATAGGTAACAAGGAAGTAATAGTGAGCACAGACCGTATGAAACCTGCATACATAGAAACAAACCTTTCTGTTCCTACCTGCACCAATACACCTGGCACATCTGCTACCCCCACTTCATTCAGTCAACCTAGTACTTCTTTTACATGTGACTTACCCGATGCGTCACCACCACCCAGAAAGTAGACAACAAGATCAGGACGAAAAGTTCGCTTTGCCCGTCGATTCGATTTGTGAACTTTCTTTCTGCGTGAGGAGCGGGGGGTGATGTGGCGGCATCCGGAAGAATGATCTCACCCCACATACAGAACGCACCCTTGTGCACGAGGCAACATTGCATCAGGTTGTATAAACTCTCGAACAAGCGTCATTAGGCGGCATCGAGTGTGTTTGAGCATCACGTCTCTTTGTGTCTTGCTTGGTGTAACCGCTGTATCCTATAAGCTAAGTGTGCTATAACTCTACGTAGTGACTATTTGTGAATAAATCTGTTTTCAGTGAGGACTGAATCATTTATGGTAGCGATGTGGAGCCGCCTACAAAGTAAGACTCTACAGTGCGTTCAATTGATGATGAGGAATAAATTCAGAAAATCCATCGTAAAAGTAGCAATGTTTCGCCCCAGTGGGGCGTGGGATCGTCAGCTGCCTTTCCAAGATACTGGTCGTTGAAGTGTACCCTGAAGGAGTACGGCTGGCGTCTCTCAGGCCAGAGGGTTGGCGTCCGTGGCCGATCCTAGGAACTGTCCCTGCATTCGCCTTTTAGTGCAGGAGAATGGAGAAACACGGAAGACCATCTTCAGGACAGTCAACGGTGGAGACCAGCCCCTCTCAGTCTCCCGAATACCACCAACTGCAAGTTATCCCGTGATAACCACCACGGAGCGTCGACGTACTAGGAGAGATATGTATATCAAAAATACCAAAACCAAACCCCACGGCGCAACAGTCGCGAAGGGCCATGGCCTACCAAGCGACCGCTGCTCAACGCGAGGGCCTGCAGATAACGTGGTGTCGTGTGGTCAGCACGACGAATCCTCTCGGCCGTTATTCTTGGCTTTCTAGAGCGGGACCGCCATCTCATCGTCAGATAGCTCATCAATAGTAATCACGTAGGCTGAGTGGACCTCGAACCAGCCCTCAGATCCAGGTAAAAATCCCTGACCTGGCCTGGAATCCTACCCGGGGCTTCGGGGTAAGAGGCAGGCACGCTACCCCGCGAGGCCGGCGATATGTATCCCCACCTGTTATATATCGAGTGTCCACAATTAAACTGGCGGTGTTCACCGCGGTTGTAATGACCACAGGAGTCTCGAATTTCGTATATATCTAACTAATACGTTTACTCCACTAATTGACAGAGTGTTCAGCAACCGACTATTTCAAGTTCACTCAGAACACAACATAAGCAAATTCCACAAACTCAACAATGGTCTGTGTCAAGGGTCGGTTCTATCTCCTACTCTCTTCAACTTATACATCCACGACCTGCCTGAAACAGTGTCCCGAAAGTTCATATATGCGGACGATATTTGCCTGATCTAAGGATTCTGCGGTCGTTCCTGAAGGGTTCTCGCAGCAGATGGCGAGCGACTTGTGGTGTTGCCCTCTACTGCATGGAACACACCACAAAGCGCTTACAACGACATGTCGCTCTGATTTCACTGGCGTGTTACGGATGCAGGATGTTGCTGATTTGGGATGCCATGTCGAAAACAGTATTTGTAACCAAAAACCTAAAAAAAAAAAAACATGCCAGAATGACCTTATCATGTGTGTTATCTTCCCTGCCTTGTTCTGCGACCATACCACTGCTACAGCGCCATATTTCCGCCTGGCGGCAAGACTTGCAACTAACATTGTTTGTGGCACGGCCGACAGGATCCTTCACTGCGCTCCAGCTAGTTAGAGCGACGCATCAAGTCGGCCGTGGTTTGTGGCATAATTCGCGAGTACATCGTTTAGTTAGCATATCTACGAAATTTCACGCCACTGCGATCATTACAGCCGTTGTTGTGCCGCGCTGAACACCTTCAGTTTAATTGTGAAATGCCCTTCTAGACTGGCTTGACCAAAAATAAATGCTTCCGATGACACAAGCCGCACTGGGGCGATACACTGGTGCTTTTAGATTGAGTTTCTTGAATTTGTTCAGCTACTTCAGTCGGAAGTTCCCTTTCAACAAACAGAAGGCCTCCTTACACCGCTCCGTCTCCTGCAGAATTGCAATTAATTCAACCCCGGGATGTGTACTCGTAAATAAAGTATACGCGTTTGGAAGAAAACCTTTCCACTCGTTCACTTCAGCTCTGGGAAACGAGTTATTCTTTGGGTCACTAGAGACAGTTTTCAACATACTTACCTATGCTGTAAAACCCAGTTGGTCTCTGTTATGAAAATGTCGCTGTTAGGGTCGGTTGGTGCGTGCTTGGCAGACTGGTGTGTAATAGTACGTTCTGACTCCGAGAGGAAATTTCTTAAGAAGGAAGTCATACTCTCCACTGTCGAATTAATCAAACTAGACATAAAAAATTTCCAGTCTCCTAAACACACAGCAATTTCAATATAAATTATAACACTATAAACATACCTGTAAAAACACACCCTATTATACAAGGAATGGCATGTTTCGTTCTACAAGAACATCCTCGGATTCTATCAAATCACTTGGAACATGCGTACATATGTACGGTATTGTCTACGTTGAGTAAACTTGTCAATGACAGAATTAAGTGATAATATGAACAAGTATTGACAAATAATGAATTTACAAGTATTAACATAATGAAATAACTTCTGTACTTCTAGACCTCCGATGAAGTCCGTTGTCATCAAACACTAATTTAGGACTGTAGTGATGGAGTGGCAAATAGAAAGTGTTTGGGGATAGCACACTGCTCGTGGAGAGGGGAGGGGAAAGTAGGGGTGGAGTGAGTGGAGTGCAGTGGAACCTTCTTACATCACATTCGTGTAATGTACTTTTATATAATATGGAATGATTTTAGGTAAATAAAGTACGGAATTGAAATAGAGAGTATCTTTCTTTCTTTCTTACCCTCCAGGTGGTCAAATACTCTATAAACAGTCTGTTCAATATTCTTGAGTGGTTCAGAATTGACAGAATAATAATATTAAAATTTATTTAATTAGTTTTTTTATGAATGATCATATTGATCATGTTAATTTTATACTTAAATAGCTTATATAGAACACAACACTGAAGATGTTGGGGAATTTAATTGACTTTTAGGTTTTTATAAATATAATTAGATATTATTTATACAGTGAAAATGTATTGTTTTATTAAAACTATATAAATTGAGTTGGTTTTTCCCTCGGACTCAGGGATCCCAACTGGAGCGTGAGACACTGGGGTGAATGACCAGTACCTCGCCCAGGTGGCCTCACCTGCTCTGCTGAACAGGGGCCTTGGCGGGGGATGGGAAGATTGGAAGGGATATACAAGGGAGACGGAAGGAAGCGGCCGTGGCCTTGAGTTAGGTACCATCCCGACATTTGCCTGGAGGAGAAGTGGGAAACCACGGAAAACCACTTCCAGGATGGCTGAGGTAGGAATCGAACCCACCTCTACTCTGTTGACCTCCCGAGGCTGAGTGGACCCCGTTCCAGCCCTCGTACCACTTTTCAAATTTCGTGGCAGAGCCGGGAATAAACCTGGGCCACCAGGGGTGGCAGCTAATCACCACAGAGGCAGGCTGAGTATCCATTAGATGTTATTATTATGAGTACTGTAAGTGTTGTCCAGAGAGTAGAGCGAAGAGGGGGATGGTCATTTAGGTTGGTTACGTTAGCTTCTTTTTACATCGCAACTGTCATTCCTAGAATAATAGGGTGTATTAATACAGGTATGATTATTGTGTTATAATTTATATTGAAATTGTTGTGTGTTTGACAGACTGGAAAGTTTTTATGTCTCATTGAGGAAAACAGTGGTAAATTGAATCACTCACCAAGTTTGTGGTGAAGTCCTGGTGAACTCTGATAGCTGATAGTATAATTTCGTGTGGCTATTTCTAGCCGTGTGCAGCCCTTGTAAGGCAGACCATCCGATGAGGGTGGGCGGCATCTGCCATGTGTTGGTAACTGGGTGTTATTGTGGTGGAGGATAGTGTTATGTGTGGTGTGTGAGTTGCAGGGATGTTGGGAACAGCACAAACCCCAGCCCTCGAGCCATTGGAATTAACCAATGAAGGTTAAAATCCCCGACCCGGCCGGGAATCGAAACCGGGACCCTTTAAACCGAAAGCTAGTACGCTGACCATTCATCCAACGAGTCGGACACAGCTGATAGTGGAGCTGTTAGACTCCTTGAACTGAATCTCAAACATTCACGAATCGATTGTCTCTTGTCTATCAGGAAGACAAGTGTGGAAGCGTGGTATGTGGCAGTGACCGTGTGGCCTAACGGATAAGGCGTCGGACTTCGGATCCGAAGATTGCAGGTTCGAATCCTGTCACGGTCGGATATTTTTGAAGAATAGTGGTCATTAATGTCGATTTGTCTGACTCAAGATCGGTTAATTCCGAATAATACTGCTGTTAGTAGACACGGAAATCCGTAATGTAACGAGACTAACATACATTCTAGGCATTCTGATTGGCCGAACCCCTGATGCTTATGCAAACCTCATAGCATGAATGTTGCCTGAATTATACTTTACCTGTTACTCCCTTCAGTAAGATTGTATTCTGACCTCTGGGCACTACTATAGTTACTATTGTAACATTCTACAGATCTCAAACTGAAGGGAAGTACGAACTGCATTCTACTCTATTAGATTTTACTATATTGTTATCAGTTCACCGTTATTATTATTATTATTATTATTATTATTATTATTATTATTATTAT